>NC_046379.1:13101156-13391156 GCF_011125445.2 Fundulus heteroclitus | reverse complement strand
AATAAAGAGCGTGAAACTCTGTATTCTGTCATTTCACAGAGCTTTGGCTGCCAATTTAGCACAGAGGTCTTGTTTAGATGCAGGGACACAGCCAGGAATGGTGGGGCAGGGATACAATAACAACAACTTCACACAGATCAATCTTATTTAGAAGTTTAGGATGTGGAGGACAACGTTTAACTATATGTCAGTGCCTCTCCTCTTGACTTCTAAGGCAGGGCACTTGTTACAATCCGTCATATTGCAGTACAACAGGGGCAGGTTACGGTACCACATGCTGGGTAACCTCTTCAGCATTGCAAAGTCCGCCATGTGCAGGAATCTTGCACACCCATGTGCTACGTCCCTCATCCAAATGGTTCTTATACTAGCCTTCCAATTTGGCTTGAATAGAGGTTTCATTTCATACATTAATCAGGTCTAACATCTCCATGTTCTTCCACTGTGCAGTGTTGTTGCAGCTGCCGTCCATGTTGCTAACTGCTATCGCTTTTTGCCAACACAAAGTTGTGACAAATGTCAATGGATAATGATGTCAAAATCGCATCAAATCTGCCTTGGTTGTTCTGACTGAGTCACATTCAAAAATGTCCGAGTTAGAAGTGGAAGTGGCTTAAACCTGGCTTAAAAAAATTTGATAAGGGCCAAATATGGGCCAGATCATAGCATTCACACATGTTCTAAAAAGTCTATCCTGGTCATTTTAACCCCCCCACAAATTTGATTATTTTGCCTGCAGTAGGAACAGGGCCATTGTCTGTTAATAAAAAGAAAATAAGATCATTGCCAAAAGGATTTTCTTACCTGATAAACTTTATATTCACAAACCACACTTAAAGTTACCTCAGTGGTCTGGCTGTTGACTCCCTGCTTGCATTAGGGTTGTATTCTCCCTTAAGTCAATTATTATAATTGGTAAATGATTACTTGAATGTTTCCAGCATTGTTTTTAAAGGTTGAGGAGGAATACATAATTTTCACTTGTTCACTTCCACAGGACTCGTCCATGGTTCACCCATTCAACACATTGATAGTGATAGGTTTTAGCGTGGTGTGATTACATCCTCTAAATATGAAAATATTGCCTGTTTTTGAAGATGTGACTCAGAATGGTGTTTTAGCTTCAGAAAAGGGCACTTTTGAAAATACTTTACCTTTGAAAAAAATAAATAGCAGGTTTATTTTGATTTAATTTTGATTCAAACTCAATATTAATAAGCTATTTATTTTCTAAATATAAACTTTATATATTATACCCATATTAGTAAAAAGAATTGGCAATAAATAGCCCCAGATTGGGTGGTATGCTGATTAAGTAGTTGTTCTTTATTAATTGTCTATATAAGTTTCATAGAGGGTGATTTCTGTTGAACAGTAAAATCCATAGTGGTTTAAGACCAGTTGTTCAGTTTGAAAGGAATTATCCTGGTTCTGATTTGAGACCCAGCAAAGAACTATAGAGCTACTTGGTTTTGGTTGTTTTCTGATATGGATCGTATTTAGTCAGATCCATATGGGACTACGGATACATGATGATTGGGATATTGCTGATGGGCCTTTCTGAATGTGTCAATTAATGCCAGCACAGTTGTGCAATCAGCTGGATGTTCAGAAGAAAAGATCGACCTTGGAGAGAAAAAAACAAACAGTTATTTGAAACTTGGCTGTAAAATCCCTTTTATCTCCTTCCTCTAAACTCCTAACCTGTTGCCACCACTTCTGCTTTGATTTTACGTGGAAATCATTACAAATTAAATTTTGTTTCCCCAGTCAAAGGTCATAACTTTGGAAAGACTCTTATTTGATTGCTTTTCTTTTCATGCCATACATCAGAAATCACTGCTTAGATTGCACAGGGACTTGATGGAATCATGCTTTTCTCGGCTGAGTGGTGCCATTTTCAAAATTGCTCTGATTTCCCCAGGATGTCTGCAATTGCGGGTCAATAAAGGTAACATTTTGGTTTGCTGGCATTATGTTGGAGCAAGAACACGTGATTGGCACCGGCTGCCCCGTCGTCTGCTGCCTTGTTATTTCCAGCTGTGTTTGGGAGTGATTATTTGTATGTCGGTGAAAGATCCGAGCATTTTTTCTCTCTCTCTGCTTCAGCCTTTTTCCACATCATTCCTTTATATCTATTAAGGGATAGATCGGGATTTTTGAATTGAGGTCCTGTTAAAAGGTTATAAGCAGTTAATATCTTACCTGCAGTGGAAGACTCTCTTGATGTCTTTGTTTAGTATAAAGCTAGATTAGATGGACCAACAGGCTACTTTGAGAGGGACAAAGACCAAAGACGAGTGGCAGATTTTTTTACCCTTTACATACATTTTTTTAAAGCTGAAGATTCAATGAGTCTACCTCTTCTTTATTTTGTTTTATATTTTAAATTTGGCATTAGATTAAAACCTTATTGCCTCAAGCAGGGTTCAGATACAGGACTAAAAATTTGCCTAAAAATAAATACAAATAAACTATAAAATTAGATTTGAGTGATTATAAACAATTTATAACTCTAAAAAAATAATCCCTTATTCCAAACAGATAAGATGCCATAATGACATTAAAATACAGCTTATTCTTAATAATAATAATCTTAATGATAATAATAATAATAACGACGATGATGATGATGATGATGATGATGATGATGATGATGATGATGATGATGATGATGATGATAATGATTAATAATATTACTTGCAGGTATTGTTCACTTTTGTATCAATTATTAACATTATTATAATATAATGGACATATGTTCTTAATTAAAAAGTAGGGCTAGGTCAATAACAAACAAAGCTTAAAATGTGTTTTTAAGTATTTGTAAAACAAATGTTTTACATAATTTTGAATGCAACGTATTTAAACGTCTTTCAATGGTGAGCTAACGTTTGCAACTAATTTCAACTTACACAGGCTTCTTTAGCTTTTACATGCGTCACATTTAAATTTTCTAAATGATTGTACCTAATGACATTGAATGTGTAACTATCACATATAGAGTGAAATGAAATCTAAATATTTTTCCTGTACTAAGAGACAGCAACACATTGTTTCATTTAACCAAGTGTCAATTGGTTTTTCCTTGATGATGCAACATCTTGTCAATCAAAGCTGCACGTTTTCGGTTTTGCCACCCTTTTATTGCACATCATGCAAAATGCTGGACAAAAGCTTTCCAGTTTCCGGTTCCTACAAATAAAATAAAAAAATCTAAATATTATTATTTTGTAAATTTTAAATAACTAGATCCTGCTACACAGTCTTTAGTCTATTTTACACCTCCGTGAAAAATTTGAAGGAAGATCAGGGCCACGACTACGAACACAGGAGAGAGAAAAGAGGCATTTGTGTGGACTGATAACAAGGCGGTCCTCACCAAGGCAGCAGAGGAGCAACTCAGAAGTCCGACACTGTTGTTTTTTGTGCAAGCACATGCGTGTTAGGAGAGAGGCAACATCTCTCAAGAAGGTAGGGTTGCTCTTCTAACATTCCTGCTCTGGGAGCGGGTTTCAAATGTTGTCGGTTTGGCGGCTGTTTCGTCTGGACGGGATCTCCTATCCTACTAAAAACTTTGTCAGACACAGCCAAACCCGTTTCTGTGTGGATGGGGCCTCAGTGAGCCGGGCTAACAAAAGCTCCAACAATGCTCTATTGTTAGAGGAGACCAATCAGCATGGAACGTTTTGGTAGAAATTCTCAAAAATAGTCCACTACTTTTTTTTTATTTTAACATCCCAGGACCAGTTGACCTTGAATTTAAAGTTCAAATCTGATAACCAAGCAGAAGTTGTTTTTTTAATCTTTTGAATGAGTGTCCTTTTAGTCATCTAGTAAAAAAAACAATAAATAAATGAATAAAAAAAAAACGTATGTAGTAAGTGGCCATGTAAGGTGGGATACTAAATATAAAGCATGTCAATTTTACAATAATTTTTGTACAAGATTAAAAAATAACAAAAACATTTTCCCATACTCAACATTTCTTTTTCGTATACTTATTCAGACATGGAAAAATTATAAAAGCAATGGTAACACTTTTCAAAACTTTTCAAAACTGCATAGGCACAGTCTTCTTAAAGCAGCCTCACTTAATAAAATCCCAAACTATCCCTTTAAGCTGCAGGGCCAAACTGCTTCTTCAGAGAGGTGAGGACACAGGGTTTCAGAGCCGCCGCCCCCACCCCAGCGCTCCGTCTCACTCCTGTTCCAGTCACTGTATGTTCCCGGCTCTCCTGCGCTCCCCTGACAGCCTGCCAAGCTGCTGCACAGCCTCCCATCCTCTGGGACATGGGAGAGGATGGCCAGCCATGTGGAAAGACAGAGTGAGAGCTGGGGGTGGGGGAAGAGTGAGGTGAGGAAGCAGGGAGCGAAAGGGGGGGAGAGGAAGGGCGTGAAGCGCTGAAGTGAAACGTGGTTATCTTTTTGTCACTTGTTCAGGGTGAGGGATGTTGAATTCAGGCTGTGGGGTTTCAGCAGTGGTCTGTTATTCACACTGATACACACACACACACACACACACACACACACACACACACACACACACAGTGACAAAACCTTCTTGTATGTCTTTCAGAGCTCATTTGCCCCTCCTTGACTTATTTTCCATCAGACAAAAGGGGGGGGGGAAATTCAGAAGCATAATCTGTGTCTCTTCCTTCACGCCTGTCCACCTTAGCCTCCTCTGTTTTTCTGAGTGTGAGGTCATAAAAGATTGACAGGGCACAGCTGGAGAGGCCTGCAGCCCTCCCTTCTCCTTCGCCACCACCACACACACACACACAAACACACACACAGTTATCTCAGCGGCCATTCAGCCTGTACTTTGATGCACATTCTGTCCTCTGTGAGCGCTTTCACACATTGTGTGTGTGTGTGTGTGTGTGTGTGTGTGTGTGTGTGTGTGTGTGCTCTGTCAGAGCATGTCAGTCAGCCTGCCTATACAGTATGTGCTCGCACTCGCCTCTTCCCACTGCTGAGTTTTATTTTAGAGTCCCCAGGCTGGCAGACAGGGCCAGCAGGCAGTGCAGAGTAACGTCATCCGGCAGGGTTAGATTCAGCCACATTATTGCTTGCAGAATAGCCGAATAAGTGGGACAGAAATGCCAATGTTTTGTATGTATTTATTCTTGCATGTGTGAACGTGTATATATATATTTATATATATGCATGCTGAGTAGATACATCAACAGCTGTGGTTGCATGTTAGCAGAGGGAGGCTGGTAAACCCAAAGATGAGCGTCTGCTGGAGCCCTCATGCCTATTCTTAGAACAGAGAGCATGCACTAAAGGCCACTGCAGGTCTCTCCCATTGCTGCCATAGCAGCTCTGAGAATAGGACAACTGATCTGAAGCTGGTTTCACTGTCTGAAGTAGAGGGGATGGTCACGGTCTCACTAGCCTTAAAGCCTGTAGACTTAATACGTTTCAATTCTTGTCCCTTCATTGTTGTAGAAATTACTCAAAGTACTCCACAGGAGAAGACAAAATCCACCTGCCGATTCCTACTGCGTATATTCTCTTATTTCTCTTCTTACTTGATGTATTCTGGTTGTTGATTTGTAGCGTGATCAGATTTTATTTAGAACTTAAAACTAGCTAGTGGGCAGAGAAAGTTAACCTGGTTAAACAACTTGAAATAGCAGGAAAGCTGTGAATGAAAATTGTAGAGGTGTTGAAACCATGACCTTAAGAAATCTTGGTGAACGTTGATAACAGAAACCGACCATACTTAGTCCTGAGCTGTAGTATTGTTTTTTCAGACCTTTTAAAGCCCTTTTATTGTTATTCTTTAGACACTGGTTGATTTTCCATCCAATAAATAAGTTAAGCAATCTTTCCTTAGTAAGCATTGTTGGTGGCCCTCCTTTAGTTTCCGTACCATGACTGTCTGGGTTTTCTCTGCCTGGAGATATTTCCTAAACGGCAGAATTTGTCTTTTTTTTTTTTTGATTGAGGGAAGAGGGTAGTAGCATTAATCAGCCAGCTGACCTACAGTGTTAAGCGACAGGTGAGGGATGTTGGATTTTTGATAACTTGTCCGGTATGTGGAAATTTTTTACTTAGGAGAAAATCAGGGGGAAAAATACAATTTGGGTGAAACAAAACATGAAAAGACAAAACATTTTATATTTTTAAGCCAACCATAAGTCTGTGAAAGGGATTTCCGCTGGGAACGGGAAAGTGGTGTATATTTGACCTGAATTATGATTTTATTTGATAGTTGGTTGGTAAAAAAACATTTGAATGCCTGATATTGCTTTTGTGCATCAATAACCTATAAGACAAAGTTAAGTGGCCTAAAAAAACTAAACCGTTTCCCTCTAAAAAGGGTTTAGCAGTAGGGGCTCAATGACATTTAATGCCAAGGCAAATTGTGACATTAAAAAGGCATGTTATTTCACATCATTTAGGGTATCATGGGGCTTGGAAGTGACGCCGAGTACTTAAGCATGACAATGTTTTAGACTCTTATTTTGAAGTGAGGAAGGAAGTAGTTTGTGACAGAGACGATAAGAGAGGAAACTGTGTTGCAAAAGCATTGAAGAAGTAATTTGAGGGAAATGGTGGGAAAAGGACATGGTGACAGAGTGAATGGGAAGATACGAGCAGAAAGCACAGTGAGAATAACCCGGCTTGTCATGTCCAGCTTCGCGGCAAGCAGAATGGTGCTCTGGCGGCTGTCGTTATGGAAAACATATTTGCTTTACCAAAGGTGGCTTTATACCAATAAATCCTCCCCCGATGCCCACCCTTTGATGATTTATTTTATTGCTGTCATGGTATTATGTACAATCTGATGCCAAACATGACAAGAGGAGAGTGGAAGAGGGATGTCCAGGACAGAGTGAGAGAGAATGGACAGACACAGAGAAAATATATAGTCAAAAATGACAAAACCTGACAACTGCTGCTACAAAAAAAAAAAAAAACTTCCTACGACCTCCATGGGGAAACTGGGGAAAGACAACTATGAAAACAAAACTAACACATGTATAGACTACTTAAGCCTGAAGAATTGTCTACTCTAATTACTTCTTCAAAGCATAGTTTTTCGGGGATTTCTTAATGTTCTATTAAAAAATCTATTACATGTGCACCAAAAAAATCTATAACAAGTAAAAATAGAGACCAGCGTTTGGGGAAAAACCTGCTTGCTGAAGCCTATTCCAAAAAATATTCAGGTCGTACATATTGAGAAATTGAAGACATTTCCTCTGTAATGTACTACTGCTCACACACATAATCTGTGTTCTCACCTCTGCCGTGGTTCACCGCAGACTCGCATATCATGACACAGCAAGCCAGAGGACTCTGTCTTCATGTATAATGCAGGCGGGCTATTTTACAACTTGTATGTCAGGCCTGCATTTTCATGTGCTCCTTATGAATCATTTACTGCATGCACACATTTTCATGTACATGCGTGTTGTTTTTCCAAGCAGCTGGAACACGTGTTGTTTCTGCTGGGTCTTAATATTTATTTTTGCCTGGCCCCAAACACACATACAGAAACAAGGAGTAGGGTTAATCTGAAAGGGGGGGAAATCCTTCATCTTTAAATGCCATTAAACTTCTAGGCTGTCTTGAAAAATCTTTGATAGCATTTTAATAGTGTGGAAAGATACTTGTATATCCACATTTTATTCCCTGTCACATTTTCCAAATGCACTGATTGGACGAAGGTCCTGTGTTCAAATCCTGGCCTCCGGTCTTGCAGAGATAAACTGGTAGACCATGAATGGGACAGAAGGATTTCCCAAATGCCTTGCTTCCTTCCTTCCTTGCTTGCTTCCTTCCTTGATTCCCCCTCTCTATTTATGGCCTTCCTTGATACCTTGTACCCTCATTTTCTTCCTTCTCCCTTCCTTTTGTACTTCCTCTCGGTGTCTTTTTCATATTTAAAGCCCAGTTTATAAATAGCCGCCATATATGATAATGAACTGTATTATTTTCTACTTTCAAAATAATTTAAAGCAGCAAAGACTCTAAAGTCACATTTCAAAAAGTGTGTGTTTCATGTGAAAATGTTTCAGAACCCTGATCAAAATCATTTCTTTAACATGTGAACTAAGCAGGGAGCCAAAATCTGATTTATACACAAGTTGAGTTCAGCGGTCTTTTAAGTTTAAAATAGATTGAAAACTATAATATCAGTTTTAACCCTTGCACTAAACACCTTTTGTGCTGCCAAATTGTTCTTTAGCAGGACATTAACTCCCTACCCGCTTACTTCAGCAGCTGGCACTCTACCATCATCCCCTGCAGAGGAGATAGAGCTTTTTTTTTATTAGGAATCAGTTTTTTTTCTCTTCTCTTGCCTTCAGGAGGTGTAGTTGGCAAAATTTGATGGCTACACGCTGTTTTACCCGCCAGGAACTGTGCTGACCAATGTTGGTTGTTAAAGCAAACCGGTAACACAAGGCTGAGCAGCAGAGGTTACAGAGATGAGGGAAGGAGGGAAGGAGGGAGGAACTCGTCAGCTGCAGAGCTGGCCATGTTAATAACCCACCACCCTTGGCAGACTCAAGTCCAGCACAGCAGAAGAAAAGTGCAAAAATAGTAAACCTCTCTGTGTTTGTCCAAGTATTCTTCTTACATGCTTGGTCGTCCTTAAACATGCGTGCAGTCCCAGTGTGTGAGGGCAGGATGATTTCTGAGCAAGAAGGAAACGGAGAAGGATGAACTTGGTTAAAAAAACAGCGAACTGGCTCCACCGGCGCCTCTCCACCGAGTTCTCCTACAGAGGAGGAGAGACACTGTCGGAGATAAGAAGGGAAGAGCGGGAAGGAGAGTATAGACTGACCCTACAAGGAGAGAAATGTTCCCCCTCTTTGGCCATCAGTTCCCCGTCTCTGGCTCTTTTGTCAAAGCGTATTTGGAAGACTGGTTCAAGTTCAGGACAGAAGAGGACATGGAGGCAGCTGCAGCTCTTTGGCGGTAGATCCCATCAGCGCAGCTTCACACACTTCCTAATCTGCAGTCCAGTTACGGGCAGAATGAACAGTACCTTGTTAAATGTGGATGTTTTAAATGACAGTGACTTGGTTTCTCTGCAGTCTGGAATTCAGCTCCGGTGTCTTCCAAGTCTGCATAAGTATGGAAATTGAAAATATTGTGCTGGGAAAAGTGAATGTGGTAACCTTTTTTGCTATTTTTTTGTCTTGTTTGTCTTGTTCCAAAAACGGGACACGTTTTTGCAGGAAGACGGTCTTTCTTTTTCAGAATTTCAGATTCCATCAAGGCCTCATTCAATGTATACATTCATAGAAACCCAAAAGCCCTTATTGAACCAAAACAAGCTTTTTTTAAGTTGTGATTTTTCTGTTTCCCATCATCTACAATATTTACAGTAACCCTAAAAATCACATCAGACTTTGTTTGGTCAAATTAACCTGCCAACTACAAAAATCTATTTTAGGTTTAAATATAGTTTTCTTCTCATTTCAGTACGTGAATATGAACATCTTCCAGCTGTGCCTATATTCAATACTGTTTAAATGAGGACGAATAAAACAAATCTTTTCTTTCTTAATTTTTCCTCATTATCTGCTCCTCTGTCTCCTCCCTGTATCAGCAGTCATCCACTTTCCTTGGTTAATTTTAATGCCTAGCCCTATATGCCCTTCATCCCAGCCTGCAGGCGATGGAGCGTTAGAGTCTGCTCGGAAATAGGATAGAAGGAGTAAAGAAGGAGCCGCCAGAGGAAGGATCAACCTTCACTATGGCTCCCTCTGGCTGATGGGAGGCTGAAATTGCATCTGACTTTGAAGTTAAGAGCAGCAGCATCCCCGCTGTTGCTATGGCGACAGGACATATATGTGTGTGTGTGTGTGTGTGTGTATAAACTCCTTGGGAGGTTTATTATGCATGATGCACACTGTGACTAGTCCTGATGGCGTTACAGTGCCGGCTTTAATCTACTCTCACAAGATGCGTGCGCTTTAAACACATCCCAACGCACCCACGGATATGTCTTTGCGCTTGTAGGAAAAAAAAAAAAAAAAAAAAAAAACATACACACCCATTTCGCAGCTGGACTCAAGTTTCATGTTGGACCTCTGAAAGATTAAGATAAAGTTTTTTTCTTTTCCTTTTATCGTCTTTGAGAAGATTTGGTTAGCTGTACATCACGCTTGCAGGCAAATGCGCGCGCAAAAAAGACACACTCAGTTGCATGCGTGATCACGCAGAGTTGTTTCGATTGCAGATAGCAGTCGTCGGGTTGTTTAAGCTGCTAATACTCCACCGTATTCTAATTCTTTTGTCAGTTATTTTCACAGCCGTGGAAAAGGATAGATGGATGGATGGAGTAGAGAGAGATAAAAAGTGAGTATAATGCTCCATTAATGCAGAGGCAGGCTCTTACTGAGGGCCTAGCGCCAATCTGCATCTCCCTACAGTGGGGCTGCTATACATTTTTCATGAACACTGAGAGAGAATTAGCGACGGATTGCTGCTGCAAATTGCTTCTCTTTGGTTGGGGGGGGGGGGTTAGAGAGAAGGGCAATATTTAAGAAGGGCGGGAATGATGCAGAGGTGGAAGACGGTGTAAAAGATAATTGTAAGAGATGTGGAGAAAAAATGAGCGAGAAGTGGGGAGAGTGTATTGCAATCTTTCAGAAGCATCTTGCCCTAATATCATATCAGTTTATGTAAATTCAGTACGATGTTTGAATACCCAACAACTGCACTTAGTAAGAACGTTTCCCCGGATACAACAATGTGGTTATGATAACATTATATTTCTTTTAGGCTCTCCACCTCACTGTTGCTTCTTCTTGGCTTGAGCAACTTTTAGTTTCGACCCCAACCATAGTCTGTTCCCATCACTCCCATATGGTCCACTTTTATTTCCAACTGGTAGCCTGGGCTGCTGTTGTGGACCATCTGTGTCTGGCTAATTGACTACCTGAGTCCTAGACTGGCTGACTGGTTTTTGGCTCCTTTAGTTTGACTTTTTGTAGTAGGATGGCATCAGAATCCGAGCACTTTATTGATCCCTTGAGGGAAATTCTTGTGTTACAGCTACAGCCAATA
Organism: Fundulus heteroclitus; assembly: GCF_011125445.2. Taxonomy (NCBI): domain Eukaryota; kingdom Metazoa; phylum Chordata; class Actinopteri; order Cyprinodontiformes; family Fundulidae; genus Fundulus; species Fundulus heteroclitus. Next base: position 13,380,113 of record NC_046379.1, on the reverse strand, counting down.
AAATTACATAAAACAAAGGATAGAAATAAATAAAACATAATAATAAAACAAACTTTACCTAAAAAAAACTGCATATAAAAAAAAGGTATAAAAGGTAGGAATGACTTCCTGTGGCGCTTTGTGGTACATTTTGGTGGAATCAGTCTTCCACTAAATTGGCTCCTTTGTTTGTCCAGTGTAAGTCTCCTTAAAGTTATAGGAGCCTAATCTGATATACATTAATTCATACAGTCATGTAGTAATGCTTACACATTGATCAGCACTATTCAAGCTATTATCTGGCAGGCCACGCAAGGGAGAATTGATCCAAGAAGCAGTCAAGAGAGCCATAGTACCTTTGGAGGAACTGCAGACATCCATGGGTCAGGAGGGAATCTGTTGACAGGACAACTATCAGCCACAAATGTGGCTTTTATGGAAAAGTAGCAAAAAGAAAGACCATAATTGAAAGTAAAACATAAGAAGTCCTGATTGCATGGAGGAGATAAAGCAGAAGCATGTCTGATTATGCCATGGGGATGCTTTTAAGCTAGTCACAGGTGAGGGTAGAATAATATTTTCTTAAATGAACTAATATAGGCGGCAAAATCATGACAGATTGGAAACCAAACTAGCAGAGTTGTGTGCACATAGCTGTGCTATTTTGCGTTGGTTTGTTACAGGAAACGCCAGTAAAACATTGAAGTTTGTGATTTTGATGTGACTAAAATGTGAAAAGGTTTAACTTTGGCTTTCTCCCCCAGTTTGAAAATGCATGTCAGGTTAATTGCCCCTCTGTGTGTTTTGTGCATGATTGTTTTTTTCCTGTGAAGAACTGGCGACATGTCCAGGATGTATCCAGCCTCTCGCCGACTGACCACTGGATATTGTCCAAGGATAAGCTGGTGCAGACAACAGTTGGATCATTTATGGATAGTTTGGCACAGCACCGTAGACTTGACCAATAGTTCTTTATTTCCTTTAGCTGATTTTCAGCAAACAGGTTTTTGGGAAACACTAGGATGGTGTTAAAATACTTTTTCGTGCTGCAAGGGGATGAATGTCTGGTAATTTTTGCTTAGTGCTGTTGTGTATTACATAGACTTTCTTTGCATATGTTGTCCTAGTATTATTTGCTAAATCTATATTATTGCATCAACAATTTAAGCAAGTGTGTGTGGCTGTACTAGAGATGAACTGAAACAAGTTCCTTGATAAAAAGATATATATTTGTGTGTGTGAGTGTGTGCATGCGTGTGTGCTTTGGCCCTATTATTGCTGCTGTAATCTGCTCTCTCCTGCCAGCCACAGTTATTACAGTTGTCGATATGGTGCTTGGGGCTTTATAGACACAAGCATCAAGACTATGTCTGGAAGGCCGCCAGAATGTTTTTTGTGTGAGCATGTTTTTTTTTATTTATTTATTTATTTTTTTTTATTGTTTTTTCTTACGCTCTTGCGTGCATTTGTGTGCACACTAGCTTTGGCCCTGTGTGTATGCAATTGATCTCTTGGCTCATGTCAAGGCTGGTTCAGCTCCGTGTTAATTGCTCATGTTACAAAGTGTTAGTCCCGGCAGTATATGCTTGATATCTGAGGTGTGGCTGCTTGCTTTGCCGCGGCTTGAATGTGCGTTTATGTGGATTTGCCTGTATCAGGAGGGAAGAGGTGGTGTGGCCCGTCGTCGGTCTGTCAAGTTCACTATGATAATGGATGTGAAAGGACAAAAAAGGAGAGGTAGAAATGACAGTGAAGCTGCAAAGGAAGAAAAGAAGAGGCGTTAGACGAACAAAGAGTCAGAGTTGATAGATGTGGGGAGAGGAACCTTTAGCTGTGACGGAAAGAGGAAAAAACAAAGAGCCACTGGAGTGCAGAAGAATTTTGTCCTCATGCCTGTTGTTGACTTTGTCGGGTTTATCGTTCCGCCAACTTATCACTGACAGGGCCCGGTGGTGAGTTTCCCCCAGGAATGCGGCGACACTTGTGTAAAATTTGCCTTTATAACAGCGACAAACATGCATAAGCACCATGAGGGTCACCGATGGCCAATTTTTTTTTTCTGCCGCTCTGCTCTTATGGAAGTTCAGCACCATCTGTCTGGTTTGGCGGAATGCTTCGACAAAATCCTTTCTCCTTGTATGAAAATGTGTGGCTGGACCCTGCATAAATCAGTAACCTGTGACCCCCCCAAGTTGTGCAATACTCCCCTTGCCAGCGGTGTGTGTATGTGTGTATTCAGCATTTTTGTTTTGTTAGAATAAAACCGTCACAACTCTACGAAGGCGCCACAAAACCATCCCTTCTACTGTAATAGAATTTTTATGAGCTCTAATTTCTGTAAATGTACTTGAGTGTTCTGAGTAAGTTTTTTTGTTTTATAATTGATTCTTATTAGGTTTTAATTTTTGTTTCTCAATAGAATGAGCATATGTAATTGTTTTAATAATTTCACTCTGCCATACATACGCAGAGTCCATAAAATTAAAACAGAAAGAAGTACTCCTTCTTACATAAGTCATTATTTTAAATCTAATGAAACCCATTAGTATTTCTAAACTAATTTCAACCATTTCTTAATAACAATGGAGGAATTACTTTTGTATTAATTTAGGATTTCATGTCTTCTGTTGCACCTGTTGTGAAAGTAATTGTCTATATCCCAGTTCAGTCTGACATAAAATGAAGCTACATATAACTAAAAATATTTAGTCTTAAACTGCTGCTGAATTTTGAGTCCATTTTTCTTTATGCAAGTAACAGCTCCATGGGTGTTTTCAGGTTAGAAGGACTTAATTTATTATTGTCTTAAGCACATAATTGGACTAATGGCAATTGCTGCATTTTAAAGATGGAGGAAAAAAACTTAAATTACTTGAACATGTTTTTCACCTTTCATGTAGCGTTATATTCTGTATAATTCTGTACAAGTCATCTGAAAACCAACCACATTAGTTAAGGCTTTCAGCCGTCTTTGGTACACGTCAATTATGGAGAATTTGATCGACATGGGAAAAAAAAAAAAGTTCAGCTGTCCAAATTGGATTTTCCTGACATTTACAAAGGATCCAGATGATCCAGTTTGACAAATGTTATCAATAGGGAGAAGGAAGCAAAAAAATCTGCTGCATTATATCTATAAAATGGTGCGATAAAGTAATTAATGATTGGAGTAAATGGGACAACAGTGGCATTTTTCAGAAATTAATGAGAAGACGAGATAGAAACTGGTCATGGAGGCTGCCAAGACCCCAAAAGCAATACTGTAGGAGGTGTGGGAATTTCTGGCACTGATTGTGTTTTAACAATATAACAGTAACCTTCTGTATGCTCCCATTTATTTGGACTAAGGAGTAACGCCATAATTCCACATCCTCCACTCCGGTACGTTTCTGTTCCGTTCCAGACCAGCACAGTGAGTCCGTGAAAAGCAAAGCCTACTACATCCGTGGTTACTCCATCTAGCTCCGCTCCAAAGTTTGTTGGAGCGGAGCTAGATGGAGGAGAGCATGTGCGATCATCGTCATTACAAGCAGAATACAAATCTCATTGGAGAGTATTACCACGATTCAAATGTTGAAAAGACTAATCTGCTTCCATATTTGGTGCAAAAAGAGTGGTTTGCATCTGCTATTTAAATAAAACAGTGAATTTTGTTGTGAATTAACAAGAAACTATTTAATTTGTGGTTAAGGATCTCAAACCATTTAACTTTGACAAACCAGAGGTTGTTGACGTTCTTTTTTCCTGTTTGCTACTATTGTAACTGTGGAGCTTGATCCGGACGGAGTAACGGAACGGAGCAGAAAATTGGAGTTGTCTCGTAATTTGAAGGTGAACGACGGAGAGCGGGTCCGCTGACGGTGACGTTCAGAGTAATCACGGAGAATGTAGAACTGTTCTATTATAGAAAATAACAACGTAGTTGCTCCGTCGATCGGACGTGAACAGAGAAAGCACAGTGGATGTGGAATCTGGGGGTAATGGTTGCAAGACTGAATGGGTTGTTTTTTGTTTGTTTTATCGTACGACTAAATCGTGGAAATCTTTCTAAAATCACGCAAAACTTTTTAGATGAATGTCTGACTATCTGAGGAAGTCATGCCACACTGACCAACTGTATTCGAGGGACAAAAACAATGCCATGCACCACCAAAAGAAAACCAATCCCACCCTTCACCAGGGTGATGGCAGCATCATTTTGTTTGGTTACTTGCCATCAGCTGGAGCTGCATGTTTTTTTTTTTTTTTTTTTTTTTTGCTAAAGTGGGTTATTAACAGTTCCAAACACCAGTCAGTTTTGACTCTAAACTCATCAGCGCCCGAATTCACAAAGATTCTCAGAGAGCTCATACCTTAGCTTAAATTCCTACCTAGGTAAGAATTTAGCTTAAGAGTGATTCAGATGGAGCGACTCTATGTAAGGAAATGACAGAAATTTCCCCCACAACATGTCCCCAAAGCTCAAATTGCCCACACAATGTTTGTTTGTCAAGATTGGGGTCCACACAACTATAGCTATACATGCCCACACACACACACACACAGGCAAACTCAGTTGAAAAAGTTTGAAAGTCTTCTGATAGCTTTGCATAGCATTTGGGCTAATGGCGTGCCGTGCGCTTCCTCCCAGGTCGGTGCATCCATTAGCAATCATATTACTTCCACATAATGGCTTATTGGTTGGCGGGAAAAAATTACCATGAAGGCAGAGCAGGGAGAGAGGGAGCGAGAGACAGACAAAGAGATGAAGAGAGAAGGAAAGAGATGAAGAAAGCCATCACTAGCAGTGCCGTTGAATTGAGTTACAGCTGTTATGATTTGTCGTCTCTCAACTCCCTTTCTCTCTCTTCTTTTTCATTTCTTGTTCCCACCCCCTTTTCTTTCCCCCCCCTCGGGCCTTTGGGGCGTTTTTATCTTTCTAATGAGCCGTTGATTCTTTTTTCTTCTTCTTCTTCTTTTGTCATTACCTCATTCGTTCTGGATGGAAGGCAATATTTGTCATTCTGTCAGGCCAGCTTGTGCGCGGTTCTGTGCGGAGGGTGGTGGAGCTAAGTGGTGTAAAGTGTTTACGTCCTGGTTTTTGGTTGGCGTTGGCGGCTGAAGTGCACGCGGGGACCATAGCCGTTTGGCCTTGGTCGCCCCGTTGCACTCGCAGCCTTATCAATATGCAACACGGTGGGCGAATCGCACTTGACTTGATTGGTTTAATTGACCGGACCCAAATACACACACTCAGGGTTAAAGCTGCAGCGTAACTGTTGTGTTGTTGCTTTTGTCCAATAGCGCCGTTCAATCCAACTTTGCGTGAGTCATTCCGCTCCTACACACTCGATATGCATACTCTGTAAACACTCGCACTCGTATACAAACAGACTGTTTGCAGAAGAGAGAAGTTTAAAGGTGATCCTCTGTTATGAGGAAAATGTATAAATATGTATGAGACAAAGTATAGACTCAGTGGCTTCTCTGAGGAAGCTCAGCAGGCATGTGCCTGCATGCAGGCTGGGCTCGGGCAGCACGTGTATTTGTGTGTGTGGGTTAAAACAAAGTGGAAATCAAATTCACCTTGAAGTGTCCTTCTCTTCTCTCCCCCGTATTTTTGCCTTCGCCTTCACTTTGAACGCTCTGCAGCGCTCAGTTCAAAGAGAAATCCCGTCTTGTATGTGCGTGCGTGTGCGTGCCCGTGTGTGTGTGTGTGTGTGTGTGTGTGTGTGTGTGTGCGTGCCCGTGTGTGTGTGTGCGTGTGTGTGTGTGCGTGCCTGCATGTGTGTGCATGTGTGTGTAAGAAAAAAGGGAGTGAGTGTATGTGTGTGAGTTGGGAGTGGTAGTAGGGATGGGAAAAAGGAGAGAGAGAGACTCGCCATTGCACTCTCCTACCTTCATCAAAGAGCAGCCAGGCTTAGAGGAGCGCTCATCCTTCCCTCCATCAGCCCACTTCCCAATTAAAAACAACCTGGGACAGAGAAGAGAAGGAGAAGAGGAGGGGATGGACAAGGTCGACGAGAGGAAGGAGTGACAGAAGGGGAGGTGAATGGACTCGGAATGGCGTTTATTGTGGCGATGTCACGGAGAGAATGATGGAGAAGAGTTCTCATTTGTCGATGACCTCTCGCCTTCTTGCTTGTGCTCAGGACAGAAGGAGCTGCAGAGATCCATTTTCCACATGAGGATTTTAATCAGGGGACATGTATTGGCCCCCCACTTGGAGCTAAATTGGAACGTTTTGTGACTAGTGTTATTTTGAAGGCCTTTGTGAAGTGCACATGCTTGAATGTAGCATCTGAGCACATGTGCACTCGAGGCTTGCGCTTTGTTAACGGTAGCTTCACAGTCACAAAATGTTCTGTCATACTAGTTTTATGATTTGAAGTAGGGGGGGTTGTTTCAATATCAGGTTACATGCAAGAGTGTTCAGATTTTTTTTTTTTGGCCGACTGGAGTATTTCCCCTCCCCTACCTGTTGCTGCATACCGCCAGCACCCATTCACATTAATGTGTGGGAGATCATGATGTCATAGGACAATGACACTGAAGACGTCACTCTCTGATAGTAAATTAAAGATGCATCTCACAAAAGATGATAACACAATCTAAAAACAGTATAAATTAAAAACATATTTCACTTATATCTTAGTCAGGTCAAAGATTGTGTATATTCCTCTTAGTAACCAAAGATAAAATCTTTGTTGGCATCACAGGAGGTTGGAAGACCACCTTGGTGTCACTCTGATATTTAGCTCCTTCTAAAGATTTTCTATCAGATTAAAGTCGAGATTCTGACTTAGCCACTCCAAAAATATTAATTTTAGTTCCAATCTAAGGTAATGTTTTTAAAAAAAAATGCATTATTTTTAACTAAATCTGCCCTGAACTTAACTAATAATTTAGGACTTAACTCTGATCACCAAATAACCAAAACTGCTACAGATTTTGTTCTTTGGACATATGTTGATAAAAACCTACTGCATAAATGCCCCAGCTTTTACATCGAGTAGCTATCTTAAATTTATGCCACTGTTCAAGATTTTGTGCGACTTTGACGCAAATACCGCAACAATCATCCAATGACAACATAGCCTGATCTCAGGTTATTTTAGTCTACTCTGATGAAGATTCACTTGGCCTGTTGTACACTGAAAATTAATTTCACTGCTTCCCTTTGGGGCACTCAGAGAGCATTGAAATGTCATTCCTAGATAGTCAGTAGATATGAGAAGAAATACATTTTGATAGTAAAAGTTAAATAATCTGTGAATTCCACAATCTCAGAATCCAGTATGCATGCAGTAGTCAAGGTTGGAGCACATCGAAAACAGCATACATACTTCTAGGACTGGACAGAGTGTTCCTTAAAAATGTATTTCATACCTGCTTAACATGTGTTTTTCATTATGCCAGTTTACAGGGCAATTATAAAACAATGACATTACAACAATTGCAATTTGAAACATTTCTGGTCACTAAAATCACTTCCAGTATTGATTTGCAAACCCAGGAGCACCACCCTTCGAAACTACTGAACACAGAGGGTGTTCCATATTTTTTTATTGAGATGTCAGGCATCTCAATTGTGTTTAGAAAATGTTTGAGGTTATACGATTAAATAAAAGCAATTATCCAACTTGATTGTTCCGTCTCAGATTCTACCAAGCGCTGTTAAACGATTAAAAAGGACGAATGAGAAAGCAAAACAGGAAATAATAATCACATCATGGCCAGGCTCAGATAGGGAACATGTGTTCTCCCAGCTCTGTCGGTCGGACTTGCTCCTCCCGGGTCCACAGATGCTGGTTTAAGATGGGGAAGCAGCAGGGATGGAGACAGTAAAGGTCAACCTGTCTTTTTCTTCCTCCCCTCTTTTCCTCATTTTTTTTTTTTTTTAGTTCAGCAATGATTTTCTCTCAACTTCCTTCACAAACTAAATTCCTCCTTTGTTTTGTGAAGAAATGTCAGACCTTGATGCAAAAACAAAGGGGAAAAAAAATTAAACGTTGCTTCTTTTGTCTACAAGCGGGATTTGTTACAGCTCGGTTTATTTTGCAATCCTTTTTTTTATTATTGACTGATGTAAAAAAAAAAAATTGAGATTGAACATTTTTATAGAACTGTTTGCTATCTAAGAATTAGTTATATCAATAAAACATATAGAAAATGGCAAATTAGTGACATTGGGATAAACATGTAAATGGGGTCTTGTCATATTAGCCACAATATTTCAGCTGTCATATTTCCGTCTGCCTTCTATCTGTTTCAGCTTCTTCCTCTTCTAATTTTCTCCTCATCCCTGCAGTTTCTCATTTCTATCTTGTCTTCTCCATCCTGTTTTTCTTTTTCTTTTTGACCTCATCTCCTCCTTATTTCCTGTCCTCCTCCTCCTCCTCCTCCTCCTCTTCTCCTCTCTGACTCAGGAGGCTGTAGTCTCCAAAAGGTCAGTCCCCGCTGACATTTTCTGTGGAACTTCATTGATTTCTGTTCGCCGCTCTGCAATTGGCTAACAGGTGCTGCTTCCATTTCCCACCAATCCCCTTTAACCAGGAAGCTAGCCAACCAGATGACCTCGAGGTCAACCAGCTCCAAATAGCTTTTTCTGGAGTGCTACTTTCGTCTGTGCTCTATATTTCCTTTCCCTCCGCTGGCGCGACTCCCTGCAGGCTGCAGAATGAGGAATGAGAGAAGGATGGAGAGAAGAATTAGTCTTAAAATGGTACTTCTTCAAGCCTTTTCTTCTTGGTACCTGCTTTTATAGACTTATGGTTATGTGCCGTCATCTCTTCTATGTAAACTGGTTCATGTCTGGTACTGGATGGTCAGTCTTATAAATTAAATTGTTACAACCTACCATGTTCTGCAGTCCATGACATCCTTTGCAATATTCGTATCGTGCCTCTTTCCATGCATTGAGTCAGTAGATGATGTGACCAGCAGGCCAGAGATTTCTGACCATGCTGTGAAACATTCTCAGTTAATGTTGAGCTAAAGAAATCAAGAGCTCAAGACTTGGATAGATCCTCCAAACTTCCAAGATTTCAGTTTTATCAAGCGTCTACTAGATACACCCGAATCCACCAGATCCATCATGTGTTACTAGGAGTGTAACATTCCACGTATTGGTACCGAACAGCTTTTTGGACAGCTCTGTCAGTTTAACAAACAAATACATCGTGTTTTTAACCCGAACACAAGCAGAATGTTTATGCGTGGGACTAAATTGTGCAGCTTTGAGAAAAATTCAACCAGAACAAGTTCCTGGCTATTGCTAAAGTCTGCTAAATGGGAACATTAAGGTTTTCCATGACAAGGGGAAAAGAATTGAGCTCAATTTAAGATTATATCAGTGGTTTTTAATGGCCATATGATGTGTAGCTCTTAATTACCTCAAGCGACACTGAGCAGAATGTAGAAATTACTGGTACCGAACAAAACAGGCTAAAGTCCAAATCCATCTGTCTAAAGGAATCATCCAAGCCATGCGACCGATACTGTGTGGATGGGAGTCCGTCCAAAAGATGGGTTTTTTGAACAGATGTGCATCTAAATGCATTCAAGTACAACTGGTAGACTGAATTGTCTATATATCTAAAGAACGCCAAAGAGATTTAATTATTTTATTAGCAAATGTTGGCACAGTGTTATTCAAAAATTCATAAAGAACACTTGCAGGGGGGGACAACGTAGTAGCCTTCTCTCAGCCGGATCACCAGCAATGTGAAGGAATCACCAACGCATATCTGAGTGTGTTGTAACATATTATGTCAGGTATTATTTCTGAGCTTTGTGTCCAAGCATAAAAAGCAGTGTTGCAATCAATTCTCTGTAATAGCTTTTGGGAAGCAGTGTACCATTTTGTACGTGAATATTTATATCACTACTCTTTGTGCGTTTAATAAGGCCAGAGGGAAATCGGTTGGTCGAGACGTAGGAGTAGGAAGTCTGATTCGGCCTCAATCGCTTTGTGAAATATTGCATTTTTCAGGTTCATAATGTAAACATATACTCTGAATCATGCTGTTGTGTTGGCGCGCAAATGAGCCTATTTTGCCTCCACCGCTGTTTGTCTCTCTCTCTCTCTGTCCGCTGGCGTCTTCTTCCTCCTGCACCTCCTGGCTCCGCTGCAGAAAACTAACTCCACGTCCTCATGAGACGGCAGTGGCGGCACGGTTAGGAGATGTCCGAACGCTACAACTATGTAAACAAACGGGGAAGACAGCTCCTGGTCTCTCCCGCTCTGTGAAGTGATAATGTGTTCTCCGCACTGTTTTCTGTTCTCATGCTAATGAAGCGGACTGCATCGGTAATCGCTTTCAAACCTTCAGCCGAGGAAAACGTAGAACTGGCTAAACAAAGGCGTAAACAGAGGGAGGCTGTGCTGTCGGTGTAGTGTGTGTGTGTGTGTGTGCGTGCAGAAGTGGAAGGACAAATACAAACTGTTTGTGTGTGTTTTAAGTGGGCCTATTTTCTGTATTTTTGCAAGCCCTCAAGTGCATTGCTAGCTGGAGCTGCAAGGGAAGGTCAGCGGAGAGTGCATTCAGGTGGTAATAAAAGGTCACTTACAGTGGCACAGAATTGCTTGTAGATTTGATTAAAAGTGATAATATGTGAGATGAAAACTGTCCGCCTCTTTATCACCTACATCTCCTAAATCACGCTTCCCTGCAGGCATTTAAAGCCCTTCTAAAGCAACCTTTAGTGTTGCTCCATGTAGCTAGTCTCAGCATATCTGTGATAATCACCCTGGAAAACATAGTGGGATATGTCTTTCTGCCGCGACTCTTCCGTTTTCAGTAACTCCTCGTCTTGCAGCGAGTGTTAGACAGCTACAGGAGATACATTCTCACTTTGTTACTTTGAAGGAATAAAGGTGTAGTCAGTGCTGCTCTGCTGCTCAGCATCTGCCTTTGTGGGTCTGAAAAGGGTCTTTACTTTCGCATGAAAACAGTACAGCTGCAGCTGACTGCCTTGTGTCAATACTGCTCTCTCATGTGATTTTTGTCATTGATCGCTGGCCTTTTATAAGAACGGATGGCCTGCCCTTTGACCTTTTTTATGACTCGTCATTAAAAGCAGGAATTGCGCCCATTTTCATGATGAAAATGTCGAAGTGTGAAGCGAAAGCCTCTTAGCACTATATCTCCTCAGCAGATAAAGTGAGGCTTATAAACCTTCATTTTCTTAAAATCCACTTAGTTCCTATAACCAACGATGCTTTGTGTGAATTATGTACACATCTTCCGCACCAGTATTGACGAACAGTTCACTGAGCAAATATGGTTTAAAAACTTTTATACTTTAAACAAGATAACATAATCATAGTTACTTCATCATCTTTACCGATTATGTATACTAGCACATTTAACTGTTTCAACAACTCCACTGCTAAATGTTAAGAACAAGGGTTAACAAAATTTTTGAATTTGATATTTATCTGATTTTTTATGCTTTTAAATGACTTAGAGTTCCTTAGTTGCATATTTGACTAATTTTGAGGTGCAATTTTCCGGTGTAGGCGCAGAATGTGTTAAGGGCTGGAAAGACTGGGATTTCAGCACTGATGAATTATTACCAATCAAAAAAGGACACAAACACGTTACCTTGTATTTTTTAAGCCTAAAATCATCCCTGATCTGTTTTCATTTAATTTAATTCTGAAGTTGATGTTTCTTCTCAATGGGTCAGTAGCATCCGAGCCACAATATGGGGTAAGGTTTTTGCTCTAAAGTTATTTGTTTTTGTTTTGTTTAGCTAACATGAAAGCAGCAAACACATGTTTTTTATAGTTCTGGCCTTCTTAATGCTATTTTTAGTTTGATGTCTCATTTGTTAGTAACTGGTGTTTAATAATCAACCGATAACAAGAATAATTTGGATTCACTTTGGGTGGCTGTACCTGCTGAATCTTGAACCTTTGCAAAAGTAATCCAGTCCTGACAACCTCAGGTCCTTGTCATTCACTGCATATTTGAGCAACATTTCTTTCCTAAGGCAGTTTAGACCCTGGGGAAACATTTACAATATGTAGGTAAAATTTAACCCACTTTAATCCAAAGCACAGTAGACATTGGCCAACCTCTTTTGATACTTGCTGTCTGCATTCATAAAAAGCAGATCTCCATAGTTCAATCTTACACTTTTGATTTTAGGAGGTTTAGAAAGAAGCCTGTTGAAGATATTACAAACGTGGTTCTTATATGCAATGAACACCTCCTTAAACTGTGATAAACTGAACTCAACAACATCCAAAATGGCGCTGGATAAATACAGGGATTTCAGTTGCCGATGTTGAGAACCATAGATAACGTATTTGGACACTAAGAAAATAGCTAAATGACCGTGCGTTGTGGACACAATGTCTTTAGTTGACAAGGGATTCACTAACTAACTTACAGTCCTATTTTGTCTGTTTTACCAAATAGCTGTGGCTGCTTGGTTTATTTCTTTGTATTAACAGCGCCCTCACTCATTCTCCTTTTTGAACTCATCTTAACGTTTTTCTCCGTTCTTTCTCTATCTGCCATGTGTTTACAGACGTTTGAAATTAGCATGTTCTACAAAACCTGGTACAGTTAGAAACATCCCAGATTTTAACGTCTTGAACAGTTTAACATTTCTCTGTCCTATTGCATATATATGCTTGACTGTTGCTCTTAAGCAGCGATGCTCATGGTCTTTAAATGCATGGTCTGCATGTGTCAGCTCTCTCAGGGAAAGACATTAGGCCACGGTAACAAGTTATTGATTTGACCTGGCTGGATGATCCTGCTTATCATCTCTTCTGGAAAAATGCAGCCATAGTGCAGCAAATATACAACTATAACCAGAAAAACACAACACATAAAACAGTAACGTTTTGACTTTTTTTTTATATCAGGCTGTTCTGTTGCGTCTCCTTATTTCTTATTGATGAAGTTCCTCTTTTTGCTCTCTTTTTTCCTGTTGCAGAGAAAACATTTATTACCGTGCATATTTTTTTGTAATAAATCGCTACTCTGGACAAATTTTGCTTTAAGTATTATCAGATGTATATCAAAATTGTTGAGCAAAAAAAGACAAAGGATGAACATTTGAGCTTTAATTTACTCTTAAATAGTGAAGAAGTTGTGTTGCTTTCTTGTCAGTTGGACATTAGACAATGTGGAGCATATCAATACAATACAGACAATTTTTGATCTCTGGTTTTTATAAAACTTTAATCTGTAGGCTTAGCAGATTCCAGTTTCTTGTTAACAAAGCAGAGAGCGGAGCTATAACAATGTCAAAATGATTGCAGAGTTGAACTTCTTCCTGGCTTTGGTATCTCATGTCAGCATTTCACATGAGTAACATTACAGAATCATCATTATCTGTTTGCATATTCTTGAGGATGCAGATCCTTACCGTAAGAGATTTTGGAAGGCCCCCAATTTCAACATTATCCTGGGGTTGACAGTTGGAAAAAGATAAAACAGAGCAACTTGGTTGTACTCAACCTCAGACTTCCTGTTATCTGCTGAAATTCTTGCTCTTTCTTGTTCTTACGCAACCTGACTGAGCCACACCAGCAACAGCATCCACACCCAAAAGCATCATCCCCTGGTAGGCCTTAGTAGGCTATGTTCCTTGATTTAAAAAAAGAAAGATTGGGTTTTTAGGTGCCAGTCAAGCTAAACATTAAGTTAAGGTATTCAGGCAATTTCTGTGCATCCCTATTAATGTTATACATGGCTGTGCTGCATTTTGTATCCCTGACTTCAAAATCCCTATTAAAGCAACAAAGTTCATGACATAAAATACTTGAATAGTTTTAGGGAATCCAACTGAATCTCCACACTTAGTGTAACAGAGCTAAAGTTAATCTGCTAAAAGGAGATTAGATTGACGTTCAAGTTAAAGCTTTAAAAAAATAATAATCACAAAACAAAACTTTAGGGATGTCATTGGGTAGAAGAATGGATAAAAAAATTAAAAAGAAAGACACAGGCCTGGCTGCACTATTTGTTTGGGTCTGTAGAACCAGAGGAGAGAAAAGAAAAAAACAACAGTCAAGAGGCTCGTTTCTTTCTTGTGCGGAATCACACTCACACACACACACACCTAGTTTTGCTGCTGGCGTGATGTTGGCGTCCCAGAGGTAATTAGACTGAGGCTGTTGCTGGCTGTGCTACAACAGCTCAAATACCTCGAATGACTTTACTAAATCTGTCTGAAGGGAAACACCGAGTGTGCTTGTTCGTGCTATACACTCCTGCGAATGTGTGTGTACGCCTGATGACTCTGGGTGTGTATGCTCGCATAAGTGTGTAAACATGTGAATCGGTCTCAGCGATGATATTCTGGTGAATGCGCGGCGTTGTCACCTGCCAGTACGCAGTTATTTTGACATTACTCTGATCTCTGAGAAAAAGCCTTAACAACAGGAGCATATATGATCATCTTCTCTCTGTAGCTCTCTCACTCACACACACACACACACACACACACACACACACACACACAAGCTGGTTGAGATGAAAGCCGGCGCGTCTGGATTATAGAGAAGCTAACATGACAAGGCTGTTATCTGCTATGCTCTTTATGAATATCACTAGATGGTCTTTAGGATAGATAGCGTGGGCTTTGATGATCGTTGTGTTACTGGAATGACATTTTGGCAGTTGTGTACGCTCTGAAACATGCCACAACATAATGCACCAGGCTCACATTCGCGCGCTCAGTTCGCAAATGTGGGGATTTTCGTGCAAGCTGTCGTCTTCACGTCTCTCACACATTTTTTTTATTTTTTTTTTGGAAAGCACGTTGTTACATCTCTTGCTCTTTTTCTTTGTGTTTCGTACAAACAAACATGCACACTCGCTGCTGTGACTTGTGAGGAAGTCAGACCTCTGCCTGTTATATTAAGCCTCATCCATTGGAAAGGTAAAAAGAAATCCACAAACTGGAGGCTAAAATTAGCTTTGTAATTGGGATGATTTTAGGAAGGGAGTAAAAAGAAAAAAAAGGGACAGAAAGTCTTTTCCCGCTCTGCTCTCGCACTGTATTTCATTTAAAACTGAGCTTTCTCCCCTCTGTTTATTTCTAATGGCTTTGTGCCACCAGACACGTAGTAATAGGATTTTTACCCATAAATTAACTTGGTCCTCCTTGAGGGCCGATTCTGCTCTTTGACCACTCACTGTTCAATTATAGCTTTCTTTAGATTGTTTTATTATTAAATGTGGCCCGTTGCAGAGTTTCTCCTTAATGGCTGAAATACAATTTTCCTGAGAAGGTTTTCTCAGCTTTTGGATGGGAAATCTGGGCAAGAAAAAAAAAAAGAATTTATTTATTTATCAGCCCCTGTTTTTATTCTTACTTTAAAAGCTTCTTCTGAGCCTTTGTATTCCTACATAGACTTAAGATGAACCGTGCAGCAAGACTTTGTTGTTGTTTTTTCTGAACTTGGAAATATGCTTTTCTTTTAATTTGAGGCTTTTAACACAGGTTCTGTTTGTGTGCACGTGTGAAGGAAAAGGGGGAGCATATATTGGATTAAGATCTAGTCTTTTCTCTCACAGCCTCTTCCAGGTTTTTCGTACAGCATTACCCTGAGTTTTGCTCTATCGATCTTCCTCTCAACCTTAGGCATCCACGCTGAAGAAAAGGCTCCATTTGACATGGGGATTGTCATGATATGTGGGTATTTATGTTTAGTTAGTCACTATGGTTTTATATTTTTATGCTATTGGGTTATGACATTATCTTTATTTAGTCGCATAAGTTGTTCCTGTGCTGTTTGCTCTTCCGTTATGAAATGCAAAGGTTGTGTGTGTTTAGATTGTCATCGTACTGTTTGCCATGGCAACGACACCCAACAATGTCACTTTATAGAGAGAGAGAGAGAGAGAGAGAGAGAGAGAGAGAGAGAGAGAAAGAGAGAGAGAGAGATGCACCGATATGAAAATCTGGGCAGATGTCGATTTCCAAGATTAATATCGTTGTTATGTCCGATAACCAATAGTTACCGATGTGTGTGTGTGTGCACACACATTTACTTTTCTGTGATGGTTAAATTCTGTAAAAGTTTGTACCGACTGAAAATTATTCTAACAAAATGTTTTAATGTGGGTTATAATCCAGACTTACACACTAGGTATATATATATATATATATATATATATATATATATATATATATATATATATATATATATATATATATATATATATATATATATATATATATATATATGCTTCATTTAAAAACCCCACAATCCTGGCAGTGGTGCATCACTGTCACTTTAACATAATCGCATGACCAACCACAACCACCTCACAAACAAACTAGGATCGATGCCAAAAAATAAAATAAAATACAAAATAAAACAATTTAGGAACGCCGCCGCCATTTTGTAGTTTTTTTTCCAAGAAACCTAAACTATAATACAAGTCACAATAACTACACAACCCAAAAGCCAACAGTACTTCCGATCAATGTTTTCCGCCCTCAATTACAAAAACCCCAATGGAGGGAGCAACGGCTAGTGGCAAACTTGAACTGGAATAGTTGAATTTGCAACGCAAAGTCAGAAGTAAGGACTTATATATTAAATTTACAGAGTTGACTGGAAAGTTGCAAATATTAACAAACTTGACGAGAGTTGAATGTCACGATGTTAACACTCAGTACCCTGCTTGTAAAACGTGTTTCCTGGACTCATTATCCAAGAATGTGTTTAATGTTTGATGAATGTATTGGTTCTGATAGTAAACCCTAATTAGTTTGTGGATATTGTCTTACAAATGGACAAATACTAATACTATTATGCTTGTATCATATTCATCTTTTTCTTTTACAAAAATGCATTTTTGGACCATTATCTAAATTGTGAAAGTAATGCCTTTATGCGCTTTTTTGTTAATTGAGTATAGATCTCTTGCATGGTGCATTTTTCTTGAGTTTCAGCAATTTGAAACATAAAAGTAACTTAATTGTTCATAGAAAACTATTACTTAATAAATTAGTAAAATGCAACATTGTACGTTTTGTCTATTCAGCTATGATAGGCATGTTTTGTTTCCTTGTTTGTTACTTTTATTATTTATTTGTTATTATTTCTTTTACTTTAACTGGCCTTTACTACAGCTAAAAACAGGAAGCTTGAGTCATTCTGAATGGGAGTGGGAGTAATTTTACCAGGAGTAGGATGGGACAGGGCTTTATTTTTTACTCTGGCCCGGGATTGTACGGGACACAATTTTTTTCTTTGGGAGTGGGATGGGACAGGAGTGAAAATCCACTCCCGTGTCACCCTCTAATATATAATTTTTTTTACACAGTTATTGTTTATAGAACATCTCTGTCCAGATGAAAAACAGAGATTCCAGCAGAAGCAGTGAAACACCTGTACTGTACATACAGGTGGTCGTAATGCTGTCATTAACAACCCTTTTAAAATACGTCTCCTTGAACATGATTGAAGATTCTTCCCAAACAGGTGTTTCGTCTTGGTTTTTCACACCATTTACAATTTCCTCTCAGTCATTAACCTTTATCCCACAATAAGGATTTAATTCCAGTAGGATCAGGACAAATCTCTCCAGAATAATAAAAAGCTAAAATCAGCTTCATTGTTGTAGTGGCAAATGTGATTATATGTGATCCAGGCTGCTGCATCATTGTTTTTCAGCTTTTCCGCACTGAGGTTTTTTTTTTTTTTTTATTTCATCTTTCTCACCAAAATATAATTTGTATGCAGATAAGAGGTACAAACACAGGGGAAAATGTTCTTTTTGCTAAGTGTTTAATTTCACGAAGGCAACAACTTAGTCTAATTGTTCTCTTACAAATGATGTCAATGTAATTATGTTGAAATTTCTCATGAAGCAAACTTTGCCGAGAACAAAATTTCATCTTTACCTGTCTCGATTCAGTGCTATCTGCTCTGCAACATAACTTAATTATACCAAATTCTGCCATCAGTGAGTAGTGTTATGATCCACCACCAACGAAAAGCTCCACAAACCTCCTATTTAATAAAATAGTTTCATGATCCAATGTAATGGCTTAAAAAAAATGTTACAGGTATTTTACAGTTTTATATTACCTGCTTTTGTCTGGAGAGCAGAAAGCTAAAGTTTGGAAAGTGGGTTATATAAAAGCTTTAGTACCCAACATGGTTCTTCCCAGTCTAAATGTGACACGAGACCAAGGGCCATCCCTTTTCAAAATGTTGAAGACAATAGAACGTGTCAGGTTATATAGGACTGATGAAGTAGGAAAATGTAGTAAAGCACCACATACCCCTTACATGTATGGTAGGAGCTGTATGATGCTGTGGGCTTCTTTCACTTCCAAAGCACATATGACCCTTGTTATGGTGTCTGCCATCAAAAAAAGGTTTTAAAATTCCAGGCTATACAACTGAAATGCGGTGCCCTTTGTCAGAAAATATATGCTGGGTATCATTGTGTCTTTCAACGGAATAATGACAAAACATGTGGACAAACATGACTTCCCTATTTTTCTCAAGTGACCACACATACCCATGACAAATGCATTACATTATAATTTAAAGTCTTGACATTTTTTTATTCAACTTTAATTAATGTTTCATAAAAACATACAAAAACATTAAGTCTGATTAAGCATACGTGATTTAATATGACTTACATTTGCATTATATAAGTGTATGTATAAAATATCGCTCAGAAGTTTACACACCCATGTTGAAATGCCAGGATTATGTTATGTAAAAAGTTAAACCATGATAAATCAAAACCTTTATTTATATATATATATATATATATATATATATATATATATATATATATATATATATATGTATCGTATATATATGTATGTATATATATATTATATGTAGGTATATATGTATATAATATGTCTATATATAGATATGTATATATAGATATATATATTATAATTGTATATATATTATATGTATATTATTGCTGTGTGTGTAGTATTATATATGTAATGTTATGTAGTGTATATTATTATATGTATTCTATATATATGATATACATTTATTATATACATACATACATACATATATATACATACACACACACATACAGATCTAGTGTATATATGTATGTATTTATGTATATATATGTATATATTAGATATATATCTTATATATATATATATATATCTATATGATATATATATAGTATATATATATATATATATAATATATATATATATATAAAAACGTTTACTTAAAAAATCAAATGCTTTTGTCTTATAACCCGTGTCTTAGCTTACACATATTAGAAATACTGGAGATGCTTGGCACAACTACACCTTCTTGAAAATTCCTGCAGCTCCTCCAGTGTTGCTGTCAGTCTCTTGTTAGCCACCCTGGCTAGTTTCTATCCTGTATTTTTAATAGGGTAGAAGAAACTGAAACTGTCCCATATTTTCTGAAGTTACTTAACTGCATTCCCTGTCCCATGGTGTTTATAAATGATGCTGTAGAACATTTTATGCCTTTCTCCTGACCGATACTTTCTTACAGTGAGTTCCCTGTGATCATTTGTAATCTGTCTGCAAAATATGGCTTCAGTTGAACACTCCAAATGTGCAAATGTTCGAAAACTCGACGTAGGAAAGCTGAATATTATCTCAGGTTAATCAAATTGAATTCAATCAATGGTACGCGTGATCTTAAGAACACCAAACTCAAAAGTCGCATTGAGATATGTTTTCTGCAAAGATTTTGTTTTATGGGTGTATAAATCTATGCAACGAGGCTATTGCACCATTTCAACTTTTTTTTTTTTTTATTCTTCTAATAAAATTATTTCATGCAAAGTGTACAAGATAAATGTGATGTTGTGTGGAACAAGTTTTGAAATAATTTGTTGGTGAAATGATTAAACAGGCACTTTAACAGGGCCATGTGCACTTTTGAGACCCGCTGTATGCATACCAGGCCACAAACACAAGGATTTGTTTTTGTGTATGTGTGTTAAGAAAAAAAAACACCAAAGTCGACTTCCCTCCTTGAAAATGGTAGATCAAGGACTTTTCCCAGCTCAATTTGGTGAAACAGAGAGATAGAAAGGGAGCGATAGAGGGAGAGCAGCAACAGAGAAAAAATAAGAGGATAAAAAGGAGAGGGATACTGCCAGCCTGTTTGCTCCCACCTGTCTTGACTTGAAAGAGGAAAAGGGGGAGAAGACAAAGACGCCTGGGAAGACTTGAAAAGGGGAACAAAAAGTAGAGAAAAAGAGGAAGAGAGGGGAGAGTAAAAAGGAAGAGAGCAGATATGTGAGGAGCCCCGAAAGGCACGTCTGTGTTTGAAGCCGCAGCACTGGAACAAGCAGGAGCTTTGACTTCATAGAGAATCAGTCCCCGGGTAAACGAGTGGAGTGGAAGGAGACGTTTGATACTGGGAGCGCTGGAAGGGAAGGATCGCTCATTAGAAGCATCCGCCAGCACAGACGCACTAAACCACAACCGCACAGCCTGTGATATCTGAGGGATTAGGACATGTAAACAAAGCAGAAAGTTGTTGTTGAAGAAAACAACATCCATTGGAGTAAAAAAAAAAAAGTGATTTCAGCTGATGTGTTTTCCTGTGTTTCTAAATCAGTGTTGTTGCATTTTTAGTTGTGTTTTACTTTTATTTATTGAGTTTTGTCAATCTGAATATGCAAATGATGCCATGTGCAAAGACATTTACAACCAAACTGTTACCTTAAAGTCGTATCAATGCACTGACTCCCATTTAAATGATAAGTTTTGCACAAAAAAAAAAACAACTCACACATCTGCCGTGCAGGTGCAGCTCAATAAATTACACTACCATCTAAAAGTGAAATTACCTAATTCAGTTCCAAATGGGATTCGTTTCACCATTAGTGATATAGTTACAGCAAATAGTTCTGCTAATATTTATAATTGGGCTTTACAGCTAGCAAAAATCCAAAACTCTGTTCCTAAGGAAACATTCAATGCTGCTACAGTTTGGCTCAAAGACTGAGAGAACAACGAGAGGAAGCATGAGGTGGTACAGTTTAATCCAAATGACATGTTTAAAGTTAACAATGACATGTTTCCTTCCTTCCTTCCTTCCTTCCTTCCTTCCTTCCTTCCTTCCTTCCTTCCTTCCTTCCTTCCTTCCTTCCTTCCCTTGTGTCATGTTCCATCCCTCCTTATGTCCTCCCTCCTTCCTTTGACCTACTATCCCTTCTGTCCTTGTGTCCTTAACATCCTTGTCTCAATGGTGATTCCTCTAAAATTGAGAATACATGACCAATAACTTAGGTCCCATCAGAGACTTTTTTATAAGTTAGTGTTGCAGTTGAATTTGTCTATCCATTGTTAGCAAGGAAACGTTAGGAATATGTTCATCATTTGTTCTTTAAGAGTAATTTAGTCCTCGGCCTTTTGTTAAGCGCGTAACATTTGAGTGCAATGAGTTTTTGCGAACGTTCACTGCCTCACAGACATCACACTTCACGTTGCATGTTCTCAGTCACGCTGTGCACGACAGAGAGCGTGTCCATCTTTGAAGTTCCTGTGAGTGTGTGTGTTTTTTTCTTAAGCTCCTTGGGAAATGATCCGTAAATTTAAAGTAAAAAAAAAAAAAAAAAAAAAAATCTGTCACTGTCAAAGAAGAGGCAGCCAGGCTCAGATGTGCACATATTTACGGTAATCAGCTTTATGAGAAGAATTGCCGATACAGAGTTGGCAGTTTGTTGTGTTTATCCTTCTTAATGATGTCCGACCTCTTCTTTGCTGTATAGTTTTACATTTAGTTTCCGACGTGTAGTCTTTTTCTTTTATGCCTCTGCCAGCTTGTTTGGCCCTTCCCTTTCTCCTTTAATTAACGCAAAAGAATGAAAGAAAACATATCCGTGATGTTTCAGCTGTCTTTACTGTCACATTTAATTCGGCAAGCCTCTGTGTGGGTGTGGGTGTGTGTGTGTGTGTGTGTGTGTGTGCCTTTGCATCTAAAAGTGTGTGTATTTATCAGAGGTAAACACGGCACACCGTATTTCTGCTTACATTAACCTCAGTAAAACAGTTAACCTGCTTATCTGTAAAAACGTGGAGCTGTGACAGTGGTTTAGCTGGATGCGTAGCTTTGCTGCGAGGGGGTTGTGAAGGTTCATTTGTAAATGAAAGCTTATGAGTTAAGTGCTTTAATCTTTGTGTGCGCGGCTGCATGCATGTCAGGTGGAGGGACTGCCGCCGACTTTGCATTTTGGTTTAGCTGTATAAACAGGCTGCTCCCTCAGTCAGCCGTACCTCGGCTGCATAATGAAGGACGCCAATCCGCTGAGTTTCCAGCTGTGTTCAGACAGAACCACCATCACGGTGCAGTCTGCACATAAATTCGCAGCCTTAATTCCTTCATACTGTCTTGCTGTGCCTTTTATATTCTCTTGATTATCATTTTTCTTTTCTTTTTTGTCTCTTCCTGTTTGTTTTCTTTTTCTCTCAGCCTTTGAATTCCTGTCTGCAATTTTTCGCCTCTTAATCCCTACTGATGCTCTAAATTAAATAATTGAAACTTCGCTCTCTGTTCCTTTAGTATGATAATCGGACTGAAATACCATTTTGTTTTCACTCTATTGTGCAGTTTGACATAGTCAACAACAACCTTGATTTGTTACACAATAGTGTTCCTAGTATCTGTTTTTGTTTGAAAAACCTTTTTTTTTCTACAGTAGTCTTCTTTGAAATGTTACTTGCATCACTAGAGATGGTAACCTGACAACAGCCAGATGCATGTCTCGCTCCGCCTAGCTCCACTCATATACATCTGGGACATCGCCCGTTGAAAGTGATTTCTCCAATCAATTTTATGGTCTGGCCAATCAGGATGCAGGGCTGGCATTTCATAGATGTGACGTAGTGGAGACGCGACCATAACGTGAGACTGTTTTCATAGCAATGGCGGCTCTTCGAGGAAGCAAGCGTTAACATTGATGCTGCTATTTCTTCTGTGTTGTCCAATCTACCTGATATTGTTTCATTAAAAGAACATCAGAAAACGCCTCTGAAGGCTTTTGTTGGTGGAAACCATGTTTTCGCCCTTCTCCCGACCGGATTTGGCAAGTTTTGTTTTCCGGGGCGCGTCCGCTGCAGACGCGGACGCGCCCCGGAGAGGTTAGCGGTTAGCGCGAACCATATTAGGAGGCCTTTAGTTCTTAACGCGGTTGGCCCGGGATCGACTCCGACCCGCGGCGCTTTGCCGCCTGTCTTCCACCCTCTTCCTGTCAGCTCACTGTCAATAAAACGCGTGCCACTAGAGCCGCAAACACATACAAAAAAAAGTTGTTTTTTTTCCTGCGTCGGTCTCATCAGCGTCACGGGTTAGCTTCGGTGTGAGTGGTTGAAATAGCACGTCGATAAAGATGACAGACAAGTGGCTTATCCAATCATATGCAAGAAGTTTTGATAAGGCCCAGCCTTCAATAAAGGCAATTCCTATGGAGATGTCCCAGATGTATGTGAGTGGAGCTAGGCGGAGCGACATGTGTCTGGCTGTTGTCAGGTTATAGAGATGCACCAAGAAATCAGCTCTTGATGGGAATCAGACAGTTTTCAACCTGATGGCCCTGGAAAATGACCAGATGGCCAGACACTCAAAAACTGTTGAAAGAAGACTTATTGTTCTTTATTTAAGGTCAGTTTGGAATACCTGAATTATTAATATTTTCTAAATAATTAGAGATTTCTTTTTTAGGAAATTATTCTCTGCTGTCTCTCGGCCTCTTGCTCTCCTTTGTCCCGCTTCTTCTAGCAGGGACGGCGGCCCTGTTGTTCGGCCTTCCCCGTTAAATGCAGCACCGTGACTCGCTTGGTAAAACCCCGGTCCACCGTGTTGAGTTGAACAGAGAAGCAGGTAGAAGCTTCTCCTATTTGACGACGCGGTGAAGCCGGTTTCACCTTGTGTGCATGAGAAATGCACAGCGGTCAACACCGATGTGCAGCCGTAAATTTCGCGGACACCACATTCGGTGTGAACGCATCATTAGAATACCATCCCAGCGTTGATGTATGGAGGGATGTTTTGCTGCAGGAGGGACTGGTACGCTTCACAAAACGGATGACATCATGAGGCATTATGATGGAAATTATATGTGCAAATCTTCAGACATCATATCAAGACAGGAGCCAGGTTATTAAAGCTTGAGCCCAAATGGGACCAAATGAGCAATGATGCAAAGCTCTACCCACCGAGCCACAGTGGGTAGGAGTAGTCGTCTTGCAAATAGAAGGTTGTGGGTTTGATTCCAGCTTCCCCTTGTCATATGTCAATTTGCCCCTGGCCAAGGCACTAAACTCTAAGCCAGGCATGTCCAAAGTGCGGCCCGGGGGCCATTTGTGGCCCCTGTGCTGATTTTGGGTGGCTCTCTAACTGCATTTCAAAAAATGATTTGGTCCACCAGCACAGCCTGATGCAGATGGAAGATTTTAGTTTTTAATTAGGGCAAAATTATTCTATGAAAGTCAGAATCCTACAATTGAAAATGTTAAAGTTTTCATCTTTTAACAAACACCCTTCTGTCATTCTCTTTAATTTCATAGTAACATCTATCCAATGACATTTAGTGACGCAAATTCAGACTTTCGTGCATTAAAATCTGCTTAATTATTAAAATTGGCTAATTACAGCAAGTGTTTTCAAAGAACAACCGACCCAAACGCTGTTCTGATATTGCTAGACCAAAAACAGTTCATTATTGTTAAAGAGTCAAATTAAGTTATTCTAAATAATTTGCAAACTGGATGACCATCTTTTAATACGACAAATAAGCAAAACTCTTTTTTTAAACTTTGGATATACAGTGATTTACAAATTAATTTCCTACAACGGACTAATTTATGTATTTAAAATTATCATATTTTGTAGCGCAAGCAAATTAACATATTTTTTTTGTTTAAAAAATGTTTTTAGTAATTTTTTGGCCCTTGAGTTCCTTTGACTTGACAATTTCGGCCCACGTACCGAAAGGTTTGGACACCCCTGCCCTAAGCATATTGGTTTATGAATGTGTGCACATTAGTAAGTGCCATTTAGTGAATGTGGCTGTAGTGTAAAGTGCTTTGAATGGTCAGTATGACTAGAAAAACACTATATAGATTCAGTCCATTTACCAGCAAATTAGTTACAGTGAGTTAAGAATAGCAAAGTCATTGCTTCGGAGTGGCCATTACAAAGCCCTGATCTCAGTCCCATTGAAAATGTACAAGCATGACTAAAAAGGTACATGTGGATAAAGTAGCCTATAAACCTAACTTGGTTACACCAGTAAGGAAACTGAAGTGAGAGTCTTGGAAAAGGATGACCGAAATGTTTGACCCAAGTCATACATAAAATAACAGGGGAGTGTATGGAAACTTCTTCTACTTAAAGTATTTCAACGATCAAATCTCTCATTATTACGGTACTTAAGAAATGGAAACAATTCTAATAACCCTAACAGATCTAAAACAGGAAAAGTTTAGTCTTAATTCTTGAACGTGAGGACAAAAAGCTTGTGTCCGGTTTCAACTCTATCTATATCTGCAGGTGTATTTTCTCTTCAACACGCTAGCTACAGATTGGCATCTGATCACTAAACAATCTTAAAATATCAAACAGTGTGAAAATATATATTTTTTAAAGCATGGTATAATTCAAACATACCCAACAATTCATCGGTGAATATCAGCAAATATAAGAAGTACTAAAACAAATAATAAAACACCAGTATACAAAAACAGGTTTGTTTTTAAATGAGAAAACAATCTAAATAATACAAAGGCTGTACTTTAGTAAGTTTTGCTAATTTCAACTGTTTATTATATAAGGAGTGTTTGTCCATATTGTAGTGAACCATCTTTGAAGTGGCAATTATTTTTTTTTTTTTTTTGTTTTATAAAAAAAAAAAGCAAGGACTTGTTGAAATTCTCACAGGTTTTATTTTGGTCTGGTGCAGGAAGATGATTCCTCCATTCTTATCCCCTTCAAAGAGCACTGATTGGTTCTCTTGTTTTCTCTCTGGGGAAACGGCTTTCATCAAACATCACATTGATTCGGATGAGTCAATAACTGAAAGACGGAGACTGTTGTTTGCAGGCCTGGAACCAGGTTACAGGAGATGCTTTTTATTTGTTTGCTTTTTTTTTTTTTTTTTTTGCTCTGACCTCTTTTTTTCTCTCTCTATTCCTTTTTTTTGTCTTGCTTATCTCACAATCTCCCTTTCATTCTTGCCATCAACCGCTATCAGACGTCTCTCACCTTCACTTCTTTTGCTGTGGCCCTGACTGATCTCACGATCCTGTTGCTTACAGTGTTATACACTTCAGCCTTTTTTTTGCCTCCATTTAACACTAATTATCTTGTTCCTTTTCTCAGTTGCATTGCGTCACTTACTCTCCCAAGAAACGAAATGGTAAGCCGGTTTGAGGGAAAATGAGAGGAAAGGAGAATTTGTCCTTGCACTTAAAAAGGCAAAATATTTAAACTGAAGAGGAGTGAAGGACGACGGCAGGCAGTCTGGTTGAAGAAAATAATGAGAAAAAAAAAAGGAGAATGGAAAGTGGGAGAATTATTAAAATGTCTTTAGGGGGGGATGAGAGTGGTGGAGCATTTTCCAACACCAGAATAAGAGGACCAACAAAAAGAAAAGAAAAGTAGGATTCAGGGAGAGCTTTCAAACGCTGATGGTGGAGTTTTTACCTTCCAAAAAAAAAAAAAAAAAAAAAAGGATGTTTTTTGTGTTAGAAAAGCTCAAAAAGAAAGCGACTTCGCTTTCATCTCGTTCCTTTTTTAGCGTGTCTGTGATCTCAACTCTGGAGGATTTCATTTCAGCGCTTTTGAAATCATGTCCCCATTCCCCTTTCTGCTTTGCTTCCTTCCTGCTGCTGCGTGTCTGCATGTGGGCATGCATGTAAGTTACACGCTTGGCTTCAACACAGATGTCCCGATAGAAGTCCAGAGGCACACAGTCAGCCAGGGACAGGCCGGAGAAGCAGAAGGACGTGTTAGTGGATCCCTTTGAGACGCGAAGGGAAGTTAATTGCGTGCTAAAATGCATCTCTGTTCTAAACCGCCGTTACCTCTGACTTTAACCTCATTGACCTCCTGGTCTTTTTTATATATATATATATATATATATATATATATATATATATATATATATATATATATATATATATATATATATATATATATATATATCTGCCTCATGATAAAAATCACCCTTGCCTCCTCATCCATTTTAAAACCCTTCCCCTTCTCCGATTCTAATTCACTTAAAGGGTTAGCTTGTTTATCATCCCATCTGAAGCTGCAAACCTCCTCCCTCCTTCCATTCTTTACCTTTCACGCCATCCACCCCCCCCCCCTCTTTCCGTTGCCTGCTTGCCTCAGTGCTCTTCATTTTCCTTTTCTAATTTCTCACGAAGGCTCCTCGCCATCTTTGTGGGTAATTAAAATGAGAAGAGGGAGATTGAAAGGAGGAGGAGAGGAGAGGAGAGGAGGTGTGGAGCGAAGAGACGCTGAGACTGAAAGGCTCTGTTGTTAGGGATGACACAGAAGAGGGATGTATACGCTCATACATCCTGAGCTGAGGTAATGATGGATGACTTTTGTGACACGATTGGCCCAAAATTAGTGACTGTCATCGCGGCAGCCAATCACCGAGCAAGAAATCACCCCCCTTCTTTTCTTCTGCCCTTTTTCTCCTATCTAATTGTTCATTAAGCAGTTTACAGCGCCTGGCAAACGCACTCCCCAAACTTTCTCACATTTCCTTAGATTACAGCCAAAAACTGCAATGCGCTTTCTTGTGTTTTTATATGATGGGGAATCACAACCCTAATATTAGTTGTTAATATGCTTATTAGAAGGAAACTCATTGATTTGTTTTTTTAAATTTTAAAATGCACCTCTGAAAATTGTAGCGTGTATTTATGTATATTCAGCCACCTACAAATACAGCTTCAAGTCTGGAGTATGTCTCTGTCTTGGAAATCTGCTGACTAAAACTTTTGCTGTTTTTTTTTACAAAATGGTTCTTGCTAAGCCCGATTTGATTAAGAGTGACTGTGAGCAGCAATGTTCTTGGTTTTGCCAAAGATGTTTGACTTTTATTCAAGACTGGACTTAGCTTGGGCCGCTCTAATGCATAAATTGGCTTTGATCTGAACGTTTCCATTCAAGGTCTGGCTGTGTGTTTAGAGGTCATTGTTCTGCTGGAAGGTGAGCCTCCAAAATTATGGAAGAAGCAGCTCTTCTTCTAGTATTTCCCTTTTGCCCCATCCATCTTTCCGTCATTGCTAACCAGCTTCTCTGTCTCTGCTAAAGAACAGCATCCCACAGCATGATGATACCACCACCATGTTTCCCAGAGGGTGTGTTCTGAGTGTTTTTTCTTCTTCTTTTTTGCATACAGGCCATCTGGTCCTTTCTGACCAGATGTTTGCTGTTTCTTCTCCAGGAGTTTTGGTCAGCTTTAAACAATATTTCTTTCAGCTTTCTTCTTGTAACCTCCAGAAAAGCCAGAGTACACGTCTCTCGACCCACATGAGCATGGGATCTTTGCAGCTCCCCCAGAGTTACCACAAACCTCTTCCTGGCTGCTTCTCGTTTTATGTGAGAAGCAGCTATGAGCCACTTAATGCTCTTCTTGTCTAGCCTGCCAGTTTAGATGGGCTGCCACGCCTTGGTAGCTTTGCAGTTTGAACAGGTCCACTAGTCTTCCATTCTGCTATGATTGGTTGAACAGGCCTCTGTGAGATGTTCAAAGCTTGGGATGTTGTTTTATTAGATAACCCTAGGTGGACAGCAGTCTTAAATCAGAGACAGCCGGACTTTCACTCGGTTCTTTCTGAAAAGGTTTCGACACCCATTCAGGAGTCTGTTTGCCATTGCGATGACGCGGATAACTGAGAATTTGCACAGGCAACCCTAGGTGAAACTTTTCCACAACTTTATCCCTGACCTGTCTGGTGCTGTCTTAGATTAAGCTGTTTATTCACCAGTTCTCCCCAACATGTCTCTTAGGCCTTAACAGAGTGATGTTGTTTGTTCTGAGATTTAATTACACACATGTGACATCTATTTAATAAATAGGCTACGTCTGAAGATTATTGATTGCCCTTGAGTTTATTTAAAAATAGCAGAGTAGAAGGGGAGTGAATATCTACTGTGTGGACAGCTACAATTTGAGTTTTCTTTTTTGAGTTTCTTTTATTTTGATAATAAAAATAGGAACTAGATCAAAGTGTGTGGTCATAAAGTGACAGAATATCAAAAACCATCACAAGTGTGATAACTTTAGCGATGCATTGTAAGTTCTTGGTATGTGTTTAGCCATCTTCCAGTCTATTCCTCCATTCCTACAGTAATTTCTCTAGTTCTCTCCCGTTTTTGCTGCTTTTGCTACATTATGTGCAAACACAGCCATTATAAGGCGGTGAAATCTACTGTGAATCTCAAAAGCGCTAATGATCCAACAAGCACTTAAATAGTACATTTCTCAAACAAACACGCGCACACACAAATATACTCACAACCACACTATAAAGTGTCACCAGAGCTGGAAAACATTCCCGAGAATTTATATGTAATTAAATCCAAAATACCTCTTGTAAATGCAGGCATGTAAAATTAATGAATTGCATGTTTTTACATGGGAGTAAATTTATGCAAATGCTATGGAATATAAGAGTAATTACAGTGAAATCATAGTGCTGATCGCATTATAATTATGGCCTTTCTCTCTTCCTCTATGTCTTTGTCGCTGCTGCTTGGGTTGCACCTTCATCATTTAGGTGAGTGATTTCCTGTGTTTGGTTTATTGCTGTTTTTACATCCCCAACAAGTCTATTAAGTTGATTAAAACAACCAATAGAATCAGTTCACCATCTTTTATCATTGTGAAACGCATATATGCATTACACATTAGGAACTGTGTCACTGTTAAAGATTTTTTTTGTGACTTTCTCTGCAAAACACCCCTAAACACAAGTAAAACATTTTTGCAGCTCACATTTTTATGTTTACTCCCTAGGAAAAGTATTCAGACCCTTTGAACATTTTAACATTTTGCCATGTTACAATCCCAAACCTCAGTTTATTTTAGGTTTTATATGATAAAACAACACAAAGTAGTGCATAATTGTGAAGGAAAATTAAAAACTTTCTTTCTTTTTTTTTTTTTACAAATCACAATCTGCAAACGTTTTGACTCTACATAAAGTCAATAGCAACAACTTTCTATCAGAATACATATATGGAGTTGTTCTATAAATGCCTCAGAGTTTTTGTGTATAGAAAATAAAATAAGCAGCATCATGGAAACCAAGGACATTTTGCAGACAGATTAGGGAAGAAGTTGCCGAGAGGTTTAAAGCAACAGAGTAGTTGTGCGTTGAAAATATAGCCTTTTATATAAATGGTGCAGGAAGAACGCCATTGTTGAAAGAATGCCACTTCTCACTCATAGCCAACAGGTGGAAGAAGAGCCTATGGTCAAAAGAGAACAAAATCAAACTTTTTGACCTACATATAAAACATGTTAATTCTGGAGGAATATTACCTTCATCTGATCCCGAACGACCAATGTTGAAATGAGGTGGTAGCAGCATCATGGTATGGGGAGAATGCTTTACAGCAACCATAGCGAAACTAGTCAAAATTTAAAGGAAGATGGCTGGAGAAGCTGGAAGAAAGCCTGTTAGTGCAAAGATTGCTGAGGTTTTGACACCGGGTGTAGGTTTATTGTCAAGCAGCAATGGCCTATGCAGAAATCTAATCCAACGGGTAAGATCCAATAATTTAAATGTGTTACAATTGCCTTGTCATAGTCCAATTCCAATAGAGAAGCTTTGGCAAGACTTGAAAATCGACGTTTGCAGACATTATCCATGCAGTTTTATTGAGATCGAGCTATTTTTCCAAAAGATTCACTCCCTACAGTAGCCCACCCCAAACGACTTGTTGCTGTAATTGCAGCAAAAGGCATTTCTGTGAAAAAGTTTTGTACAAATGCATGTCACACAATTCAAATGTTTAGTTGTACAATAAAAATTAAACCATGCATCGGTATCCTTGTATTTCACAACTAAGAGCTCTGTGCTGCTATATCGCATATTTTATCATAAAATACACTGAAGTTTACAGTTGTGATGTGTCAAAATAGGTGTCAAAACGTTCAGAGGGTGTGAATACTTTTGCAAGGCACTGTAAATTGACAGAAAGACGTCACAGAGAGGGTTCCCTTTGGACAAAAAAACACTAGAGCAACAAAAGTGTCAATGTGTTTTCTCTGTGTGTGAGTGACAGACGGATGAGGTAAAAAAGATGGTAAGAAGGAAAAAAAAAGGGGGCAAGCAGAGAGTGATCCAAATGAAAGCTGGCTGTGTGAATAAAGGGCTCTGCAGATTACCACTGAGGAACATGCCTTTTCAGATGTTCCTCCTCCTGCTCTGCTTGTCCCTCTAAGGGCCCCGTAACAGGCCTTATCTAGGAGCCACGCATGGCTACTCATCTTTGACACACTGAATATTCACCATGGTTTAACACACACACACACACACACACACACACACACACACACACTCTTAAACCCTTTTCCACACACAAGCCTCCAAATTATTCACAGCAAATGCCTAAATGCTGCCGTTTCTGTGCCCTTCAAAGGACTACGGTTGGACGACGCTGCGATCTGACACCACAAAGGCATTGTGGGATGGAAAGAGTAGCTATGAGGGACACTTGTGAAAGCTGCATTAGAGATAGGGCCATCATATGCCTGCGTGGATTAGGAATGTGGTGAATTTTTGCCACTTGAGGATGAGTGAGATGCGAGTGCGCTTCTTTTTGTCAGGGAAGCGGGAGATGCGGCCTGATATGGTAGATTTTGGATGGCACATTTACAAGGGCGACCGTACAATGAAGGGACAATGTTCCGTTGGCGCGTCTGTAGGTCATACTGTCAGAAAACAAGGTGTTTGTAGCCTCCTACAATAATCCCCACCACTGGAGAAAAAAAACTCACAGAAATCTAAAATTCTGAGTTAAATACAACTAAGTTTATTCTTCAGCCGTAGGTATTTAAGTTGCAGGTATTGATCGCTGCCCTGCTAGAAGGCCTGGAAGGGAGGCTGAGCTTTCTGACAGTATGTTTCCCTCCGGGATGCTTTGGTAGTCCTTAGACTTCATTATGCCCTGCAGATTTAAGGTTCCTCCATTTCTGACTTTCCAGTCCAAAAGGATATTTTCCAAAAAACTGCATATTTGTCAGCATACATTTCGGCAATTTCCACTTTGTTGTGTTTGTATTTTTCTGTCACCAGTGGAGCCCCTTCAAAATACATCGACTGGTGCGGTCAAATAGTAACACACCTTGGCCATGCAAAATTATTAATTATTTTGATGTATTCCATCTAAGTGATGAGCAGGGCTTGTATTTCCTCTTGTGTCCATGTCCTAAGAGGCTAGGTTTTGTGGGGTCTTGTCTGAAGAGGTCAGTATCTTTCGTAATATACAAAGAAGGAACAGTGGTAAAATGGCAACAGAGTCATGAAAGTCACTAAAGGCTGACATTTGTGTTCGATCTACTAGATGAACCGTCGTAGCTCAGATTGCTTAAAAAACAAAATTTAGTGCTTGTTCTGGGTATCAGAGAGCTTTAGAATATACGGTGCCTTACAGGTTATTGCATTTGTTGCTGCATAGCTGCAGACTAGTCTTAGCGTGACTAAAAAAAACCTTTCCACCACTGAAAGCACAAACAATGGGCATGTGAGCATCAGAGCTGGACCGGAGAGGAGTGGAAGAAAGTGACCTGTTCCAATTATCCATGTTTTTTTTAACATTACATGGATATCCAGGTGTGTCATATACCTGGTGGGACATGGCAGCAATAGCTATGTTTACATGGACAAAGGAATTGGAATAAAGGGCCGATCGGGATAAAAATGCTTCTTGTAAACACACCAATAGGAGTATTGTGATTGGATTAAGCTCAATCAGAATCAAATTGTATTGTGAGTAAGATCGGTAAGCTGGTTGGGTCCGTTCTGGGGTCTCTCGAAGATACAGCACCAACAGACTTGTGTTTGTGTTTGTATATGTAATTATTCGTTAGTTAGTATATGATTGTTCAATAAAGTAAAAAAAAAAAATCATATTTTTCTTCGGCATAGGCAGGCGGAATATTTCTGTGGTTTTTAGGAAATTTGACTCTGCGCATGTCACAGAGCTTGTATTCTGAATAAAGCCTTATGCATGTAAACCTACGTCAATATAAACAATGTATTAAGATTATTTTTTCTTTTTTAATTCAAAACACATTTCAATCCGATCAAGGGAATTTACGCATGTAAACATAGCTAAAGTTCCGCTAGGAACCTTGTGACCTGCCATCCATTTCAATGCTACCGACAGAATCTACCTAAGCATCTTTTGCAGACCATTTACATCCTTTTAAGTAAATGATATTCCAATTGTTTCCTCTTTCAGCAGGATAATGCTTCCTGCTACAGAGCAAAAATAGGTTCAGGAATGGTTTGAGGAGCACAATAAGGTTGATGGATTGACTTGGTCTCCAGTCCCCAGATCTCGGTCTCATTGAGCAGCTGTGGGAAGTGCTTAAGAAACCAGTCCAATCTACTGAGGACCCCACCTTGTAATTTACAGGATTCTAATCTTTTGTTTACAGCTGAAGCTTTTGTTCAAGAAAACCATGTTTGATTTACCCAAGACCAAGTAGAACTTGTTTAGATCAACCAAGTAGGGTGTTAGCTAATGCTTACAGGACAAAAATCAACTGAACGGATACATTAGCACACTCTTTATCATCACTCACAATGTCTACTTTCCACCATAAATGGGAAATATCTCTCAGCTTAATCTCAGAAATTAATGATGATGTTTCAACTACTAAAGCATGAAAGCAAAATGCTTTAGCATTGTGCTTCTTTCGAGGCAGACTATTTCTCATTTGCTGTTTTCAATGGTGAAAATGGCCTATTCGACTGTAACGAACGTGACCTTTTGGCTGAATAAACGTTACTGTTACAACTCAATTAACTGGCATTTAGTCTAACAACTGTAGGAAGCGGTTCATTCATCAGATCATTTGTTGAACCTTTCATGGCAATATATTTTTTTTTATATAATTTATACCTACACCTTCTTTTTCATAATTATCTATCCAGAAAACTTGAAAGTCTCTTTTCAGATTACATTATTTGTTCTGGCTTAAAAATCCTTGCAAAATTGTGCTAAAACGAGAGTTAAGCAGTTTGCCAGTGCTGAGTAATTGCTGTCTGTAATCAAACAGATGCGTACTTAATGGTTAAATCCTTATACATTTTGTATAAAAGTAGCAGTTAAATATTTATGTGTGCTGTTTCTTAAGTATCATTTAAAGTGAATCTCCTATCCACCAAAGTACAAGGAAAACAGGTTTTAGATTTATCGAAATATCAAATTAAGAAAAAAAAAATAGATTTTTTTAATTTTTTATTATTGTATTAAACACTCCTATTCTGAGCACCACTAAAGGCTAAGTACAGCCACAGGCTTTTGTACCCCAGTTTCCGAATCATAATTGCTTTAATTTTTTTCTCGTTTCAGGACAGATAAAACATTGTATCGATGAGCTGTAAGTTCATCCAAAACCAAACTATGAATAAGGACAATCTGAATTTGTCATTGTCTCTCATTTCAGAACAATTGGTGTGAAATCTCAAGCAAAAAGATGTTGTTTTTTTTGTCCTTGCTTGTCTTCCAATGATGGACAATTTAAGCAGAAGGGAGCCTGTATTTGAAGTTCTTTAAAGAACTTTATTTTTTTGTATCTCTATTTAAATTTCGGAGGATGTTTCTTCCTTTTTCTTTCATAGAGAACTTAGAGAACGTTCAGGTCGAGTGAAACTGGTGAAGGTCCCCCCTGACAGTAGGAAACATTTGCACAGTATTACTTTAATGTGCATTAATTCAGTTTACGCATCAGCAAACTGATGCATATTTGATTATGTCAGCTTATTATCGTAGTCTGAGAAAAAAAAAAATGCTACTGGTGTTTTTTGAAGCGCAGTTGTATCATTGACCTTGCCATGAGCCATCAGCCATGGAGAGATCTCCCTCTAAATCCTTTCTTTCTCTCAAATCAATAAGCTAATGGGAATACAGGGCCTTGGCTATAGCTGTGTGTTCATATTTGTGTCTGTGTGTCTCATTTTGGTAGGTATTAGTCTCTTAAAGCATACCGAGTATTGCCCTGTGGTGGAAAAAAAGGGGGGATTGAGGATGTCTTAATAGCAGAATTTTTCCTATTCGTCCAAGTCTTTTTTTCCACTTTGTGAGCTGTGAAAAGGCGAAAAGCTACCCTCAGCTCTGCCACAGTGGAAGTCACTAAACAGGACTCTCTTAGACTTCAGCACACACGTGCAGAATAACACACTGATATTCTGTTGCGTTTCAGTCAGCATGTTCCTGCTGTGGTGTGAAAAATTTGCGAATTGGTGTTCCTCTGTGGAGTCCTCTTTCATCCACCGCACACAGACGCGCGGGCGCGCACGCACGCACACACACACACATCTGCTCACACCTTCAGAGGATTTACTGCGCTGTGTTAGATATTTGCTTTGTCCAACATCTTGGCAATAATACAAAAGCTCTGGGAATATCCACCCACCATTTCTGGAATTGGTTCTATCACTCTCTTTCTTTAGAGCTGACACGTTATTTTACCCTTTCATCCGGTTTCCCTCACTCTCCGGCCCCTCTGCCTCCTAGGTTCATCTCCCTCAGGTGAGTGGAGAAGTTTTGGTGCCCTTTCCCTCCGTCTAGGCATCTTGGTTTAGGACAGAAAATCAGTCACAGTTACACATATTAGATTAGGGGATGGGGGAACCAAATTACCCTCTCCTATGTTTCCTAATCTCCTTGCCAACCTTCTCTTGTTTTTTTTTTCTTTTTCTTTTTGCTCTTCTGCTCCACCTTCTTATTCCCAAATGAGTTTAAGTGCTTTTCGTCCTCTTATTTTAGTTTCTCCTTTCTCTCTATTACTCAATTTGCCATTGTCCTTTACCTTATCAACATGTGTTGCTTTAAGGCCTCTCCATGACTCAACAGTTTCTGTGGTCTCGATTTAGGTTTGCTTAATGCTCGAAATTCTCATTTTCTGGTCAGTTTTACATGTAATGCCTGCCTAAATTTTCTTTTGCTGTCTGACAGCTCCTTGTATTTTGGATTAGTTTTCTTTAAATCATTTATATAAAGCACCCTGCAAAGTGAAAAATGATGGCTTATGTACCAACCCAAATGACATGACATGTATCATGAATTGAAGCTATATAAGTACAATTGTATTGAACTGAATTGAACTCCCAACCCCTGAATTAATACTGCTTTTACAACTTCTAGTCTATTGGGGGGTCTCTACCAGCTTTGCACATCTAGAGACTAAAGTTTTTGCCCATTATTCTTTGGGAAATATCTTAAACTCAGGCTGGTTGAGGAGCTTCTTTGATACTTATTTCTCAAATTGTGCTGCAACATTTCAATTGATTGGTCTAGATCTGGACTGACTGGGCCATTCTAACACACCTGCCTTGGTCTAAACCATTCA
Organism: Fundulus heteroclitus; assembly: GCF_011125445.2. NCBI lineage: Eukaryota > Metazoa > Chordata > Actinopteri > Cyprinodontiformes > Fundulidae > Fundulus > Fundulus heteroclitus. Next base: position 13,343,568 of record NC_046379.1, on the reverse strand, counting down.
TTGCATCTCTGGCTGTGACTATGGGGTTGTTGTCCAGCTGAAAGGTGAGAATTCAGCCCAGTTTCAAGTCGTTTGCAGCCTCTAATAGGTTTCCTCTCAGTGCTGCCCTGTATTTGCCTCAACCCATCGTCCACAGCATGATGCAGCCACCAACATGTTTCACCTTGTTGATGTCTGCTTTTAGGCCAAAATCTACAAATTAGGTCTCAGCCAACAAGCACACATGCTTACACATGTACATGGCTTGCACAAAACTGCAAAAAAAGGACTTCCTATGCATTTCTTTCAGCAATAAGCTTTCCTCATGCTTCTTGGCTGCATTTCTAATAACTGCAGCTTGTCAGTTGAGGTGGACCGCCACAGATGGCAGGTTTGCAGTTGCTCCATAATCTTTTTGTTACTGAAAGATTGAACAGGGCTCTGTTAGATGTTAAAAGCTGTTTTATAACCTAACCTTTAAGCTTTAAACGTCTCATATCTTTCTACCTGATATGTCCGCTAACTTCCTTGGTTTTTGTAATGCTATTGACTCAATGATCTTCTAACACTTCCAGATACTTCGAAATACTGCAGTACTATTGTGCATATTGCATCTTATTTTATCTACAATTCTGTAAGTAGGCTTGAGGGGATTTCCCCCGCTGTTAAACTTAAATATTTCATCTTTTGTGTCCCATAATATCAGTGGTTGTGTAATATTTACCCTGGTATTTAGTTTTTACTTTTTATTCCTGGCATATCCTTAGAGCTAACTTTAGACTAGACAAGCTTGTTCTTTTTCCATTACTAATTATTGTGTGTAACTCTGTGTCTTTCCCACTGTCCCACTGGAATGTCTCCATTGCAGGGTCATAAAAGAATGTTATCTTCTCAGACAAACATCTGATGCCTTCAAAGAACAGCCGGATTGTTACTGAAACTAAGTTAGACCCAGCTGGACACAATTTACAAACGCATTTATAGGTATCAGAGTAGAGAGTGGCAGAAAACATGTAAAACACACTCTAGGTCCAGAAAATTAAAAAACAATTACTGATTTTCCTTCCACCTCAGTTACGTATTAGTTTGTGTTTGCCTATCACATAAAACCCCAATTTGAAAAAAATGGGAGAGGGCTCAGAGAGTACACTTTAAAGCACTCTGTAAAATCTAGCATTTGCTTCATTTTCAGGTATTTTCCACAACTTCACTTCATCCATCCCTCCACCGCTCTGTCCTCCTTCCTTTAATCGTTCCATCTCGCTTGGGAAACGGGAAGCTTGACTTTTACCTTTCAATGGCTCCAACTGACACACGGGCAGTGAGCCAGGATATTACCTTGAAAAGATGTGCCTTTCACTTGATTTAGTATCTTTGCTTACCTCGTTGGCTTCCTTTGTGTTGTGAATCTGTCACATCCACAGCACTTCCTTCAACAGTTCTATTTGATTAAAGCTGTATTTTAACCTAATTAACTCTTAATGTGAGGGATGAGAACAGAGAAGGAGAGCTGCAATCCTTCCTGGAGTGTCCCAGTGTTCAGCAACTAATCCCACCATTAACCTATCGCAGGGATGGAAAGGGGGAATCCCCTTCCTTTCCTTCTGCGCACATAAAGCAGATAAAATTCCACGTCTTTTCCTTTTTCCTCCGTAATCCTCTGCACGGTGTATTCAAAAACATAGCCAGACTTATTTAGGCACAGGAAGGTCATGCTTTGAGCTCTACTTTCAGGATAAATCCAACCAGACATCAGTCAGAGACAGGCAAGACACCGTTGGTATGTTTTGCTTTTCCTCATAGATTACACACAACACCACTAAATGCAAATCCTGACAAATAGGCAATAGGCTCTCTGCTAAAAGGTCTTGCATGAGCAAGTTCGTTTAACTTGAAACTTGCAAGGGTTTAGGACCAAAGTTTGACAGGGATTCTGAAACAGCATGAAGACCTTTTACAGCTCCTCGGATGCTACAGATGTTGCTGTCCAGGAAAGCCTTCTTATCGCACCCATCCGTTCACCATTTTTTTTAATTAATCTAAACATGACTTTGAGTGTCTGCTGTCTAAATGTAAAAAAAAAAAAGTCTAGTTTTTTTGTGTCCTGTAGACCTTGAAACTCATTTTTATGTCCTCTATCCTTTTTTCTAAATTAAATTAAAATTGCCAACAAATGAAGTGGAACATGTAGTGTCGCTTTTTTTGGCACTTGCTGAGGCTGGGGCATTGATTATGCTAATGAGCCGCACATGCAAATTTTCATTAACAGATAGCGCTCATCAGATCGGGAGCCCAGAAATTTGTGCTCCAAGTGTTACAGTGTGAGGAGAAGCTGGTGAAGTTTATGCTTCACTGAAAGATAAGGCCTGTTCCTGCCTATCAGCTCTTTTTTTTTATGTGTCTTTTTTTTTTTTTGGTAGATATTCTCATTGCAGCATCTGTTCTTCAGGTGAATAAACTCCGGTGAAGAGCAACAATATACTGTAGCTGTCATGTTAAATGTGCTTTTTTTCCCCAGGTTTTCCAGCTCACTGTGTCTCTGTTTCTCTGTTGTGTCTCGCTAAGTTTCCGATTTTCCACTGCTGTCATGTATCCTAACACACTATCGTCTCCAGCTAAGCTGCAGGATTTAGGAAAAGAAACTTTTATCTGTGTTTTTTTTTTTCTTCCTTCCACGTGTCATGATTCCTTTCCTTTTGCTTTCCTCTATAGCGGTTATTTGTCAGGCCGAGGGCAGCTCTGTATCATCCGAGACCTGTCCCCTTTTGAATTCTGTTTTTTTTGCTGTGTCAGAGCTTTTAAACAGGTAATTAAGGACTATTGGGGAACACTGGGTCATCTTTTGTTGAAAAGTGGTTGTATTTTTGTGCCTGGATCACAATATTGATTGTTTCCTCTTGAGCTTACAATGTCAAAAAGTAGCGATGCGTTAATCAGGATTCTTCTGGCCAATATAGATTTCTGGTTTTGTTTGAGGTCCAACCTTCTGATTCAAATCTTGACCAGTTCAGATACTTTAAGGAATATAACATGTACAGTTAAATTTATCAAACCTCTACAGAGATGTGCTGTTTAGACCAATTCCTTTTCTTCTTGAGGGCCTGACTGTAAATTCCTTGGTAGGGGTAATTGGTGGAAATCCAACATTTTTATTTGATTGTTTTAATAAACAGAAAAGCTCCCCCACCCCAACAACCTGATCTCGCACAAACAGAAGACAATAGATGGATGTTTTATTAAACTCGAAAAGGTGCATCATTGTGGATAGTCGTAGTTTTTGGCAAAGTAGAGGTTGGTTGATGTGTTAATTGACAAATAACAGTGGGAGTTCTTAGTTTTCATACATTTATGAACAGAAAAGTTGACGATGTATTCGAGCATCTCTAAACATTGACCATTAACGGAAAAAGGAGTGCTGCAGGTTCATTGACAAAAATCCGATAGGAAATGAAGGGCTTATGAGATTATCCCCATGTGTGCATTAAAGCTTATGTCTCTTACCTTTATCTGATTTTCTCTACTTAAACACAGAACAAAGTGCTTTTGAGAACAGGCTCCTTGTATTTGCTACTACAGACCATAACAGTGGTAGACATTTTTTTTAGACAAATAATTAATAAAATCTGGGTCAGTTTGTCCCTTTGCCAAGTGGTATCCCAATTTTGTATTCTCCTGGTTCCTTTTTGTCCCTTATTCTATATTTCTCACCTTGCTTATGCATTACTTTAACCTGATTGTTGTTTTAAGATTTTACATTTCAGGCAATTTCCATTGACTATGGTTCTGGTTGCTATTTGGGTGGGTTGACTCTTATGAAAGAGGAAGAATTATGGCCGCTAATCAAACCCAAACATCTTTTAGAGACCTCCTGTTGACAGATTAGACTATTAAAGTTACATAATATATGTTTTATTTTAATAAAACATATGTTAATAAAACAAACTACTTTAAATCATTGTTTTTTTTCTAGCTGGGTTAGAAATTCCACAAAGTTATGACATAGACATAAAGTCAGTTGTAGTTTTCTTGTACACAAAATATAGGGTATAAAAGACCAAATCTGAGATGACCAGCAAAAACCAAAGCAGTTCACTGGACAATTACAGGTGTCCAAAGGTACAAATGATTTGTCATTAAACATAAACAGTGCATGTAATAATAATAATAATAATAATAATAATAATAGTAATAATAATAATAATAATAATAATAATAAACATCCCTCACCAATTTTATTTAGCTTGTTTTTCTTATTAAGCAGCTGACTGTTTCAATCAGCTTTAATCAGAAATAGTTTTGTTTTGAAAGGAAGGACTCTACGTTCAGCCATGCCAGAGTCATATCGCCATAAGAGGGGCATGATCCTCTTCCCACTGTGCTCTGTTGATCACCAAAAGATAGAAAAAAAAACAGAGGAAGGAACAGGAGAGCGATATGAGAGGCCTAATTATGGGGTCTGATCATTTGCATCAAAGATAATGAAAGTCTTGGACAGTCTCCCAAACGTCTCTTGAGTATTTGTATCATCCTCTTCTTTTAATTGCATCTAGTTTATTACCCAAACCTTACTTAAATGCCAATGTGTGATTTTTAAAGAGAAAAGCCCGAAAACAAAGCCATGTTGCAGCTTTTGAGATAAACTTCTCACGTTTACCTCTCAGGCCTAACAGGAATCACTCAGCCATGAACATTATGCTAATTCTCCCTAAGCTTGCTCACTCTGCCTCCTTTTGTGAGTGTCTGTCATTCTATTTAGCCCGATAAACAAGTCTGATTTTCAATTATCTCTATTCAGATGAGGCCTGCGGCAGAATTAGCTTAGTGAGGGCAGACTGGTGTGCATGTGGTGTGCGCGTGCACGCACGGGCAGGAGTGGTTCTCAGTAGACATTCAGCAACACCGATTAGTGGTTTTCTTTGAGCCCAGTTTTGACTAATTTGGTTTGGGTTTTTATATTCTAACAACTGTCACATATAAAAGAGAAAATATTTGCTGTTATTTGTTTTTTTTAATTTAACAGAGAATCAAAGGAATGCCAGATTTTACCCATTTATGCATCCAAACTCATGTTTGCTAATCCATAAATGGTGGGAATTCTTACTTTTTGTGTGCTTGCTAAATTGGACAGAATTGATAATTTTTTAGTATTTGATCTGCTGATCACTGGTCAGAGCCAACCAAGGTAAATTTGTCCTATTCCCTCATCTCTCTTTGCCTGCTTCTAGGATATTTAATTTGCGTTTTTGGTTGTGTCTGAGGATGATTTGTATGTGGTGTGTGTGCGTTCCGCCAGCAAGGATAAATTCCTGGCATCCCTTGTTTTTTTTTACTGAGAAACTATAAAGCTGTAAGTGGTGCTCTCTTTTTTTTTTTTACCACCCTCTTATACCCATGGGGTTCTTGTCTTTGACATATTTGGGGAACTACAATCTGACATATTCAGGCAAACAAACCAATAAACCTGGTATTGATCATGCGAGTCGGTTAGACTGTCTGACCCAAAGTAAACGGTCAGATAAGAGAAGGACGATTAAAGCAGAACACACTTCATCTTCCTTCCTTTCTCTCTTCCTCTCGCTCCTTCCCATTTCCCAGAATCTCTCTCTCTCTCATCGTCCCTTCCCCACCCTTTCCTCTCACCCTCCCTTCCTCTCTGTCCTCTATTTATGAATTCCCCTTGCTCAACGCGGCGGCCCGATGGAGAAGTTTTTAGTATGCAGCCACTCTCAAGGACGGAGCCTTGTTAGAAAGCCTATTGAGCTGTGGAGCAATAGCTCGCTGCAGCCCGGCAGTGGACTCAGTTCATCTCTCCCTTCCTGCATCCCTCGCTCTCCCTCCCTCTCATTAATGATGTATTAGTTTATTAGGCGTTAGATATTGGGTCGGGGACCCTGCGACGGACTTCATCACGACACCGCATGGAGAGGAAACACTGCGAGGAGGAATAGGGAATAAGGAGCTGGAGGTGCATACAGATGCACGACCATCCACTCAAGTGCAACACATGCTACACACACACACACACACACACACAGCCAAATATAAAATAAACATGCTGAAATTTAATAAGGCATGCACACTCTGTCAGTATTCATGAACACGAACTGCTCACTCCAGTGACTCAGTCAGAGTGCTCGGATTAGGAAGTCTGCTCGCGCTTTTGTTGATGACGCCGTTAGCAGAAAACAACGGCGTCTGTACGCCACAGCTTCCATGGTCACCCGGAGACCTGAGGTGATTTCCCATAATGCATTTGCTCTCTGTATAGCCTTTCTGTCATGCAAAGTGATACATTTCATGCGCCAAGCAGCGATGATTGTGGTTGTGTTGCATTTGTTTGCGGAAGCATTATGGAGCAGCCTGCTGTATAATTCATAGGGTGAAATGCTGAACTGCTATGAGCCTTTAGTAATCTTGTTGATATACCATTTTATTGTTTGTCCTGTTCCTTGCTCTATTGTAGTTAAAGATCTTTTTCCCTTCCCCTACTCTTCTCTTTTCTCACCTAATAACAGATTTTTTTTTTCAACATTTTTGATTTTGCACACACTTAAACCCATAGTCTTTTTCTCCTCTTTGCACTTTTCCCCGTTTTTATGGAAACCGGAGCCATATTCTACAACTCCATCAAAAGCAGTGCGCTTAGAGTTTGTCTTTGGCCTTCATCCTGATGCCAAGGAATGAGAGAAGCACTCACTAAGTGAATAGGCGGAGTACGTTGTTGTGATGTGTGTGTGTGTGTGTGTGTGTTTGCGTAAGCGGAATAAGCTGGGCCATATGAATGTTGTTAAAGGACGGAGCTTTTATATTTGTGCTTCAACAAGAGTTTTCAAGTATATCACAAGCCTTCTTTCAACCTGGAGCATTTCATTGTGTCCTTATCTGTGGTGTTTTAAATCACATGCCTCCTTGGAGATGAAGGTGAAACTGCACAAACCTGACTGCGTAACAAGAAGGTAAAAATACTTAAATAAATGTGTGCGTAGTTACAGGAATAAAGCTGTTTTAACTACAACTAACAGTTTGGTTTATGGTTTAGTTTTGAACCACAGAATTTAGGCTTTTGTAAAGTAAGAAACAATTTATCTATTCATGTGCAAAATCTGTATAAAGTCCACAGATGCACTGATCACAATTCTGTGCATCATTTTAAATCGCCGGCTCTTGTGAAGCTTTCACCTGCTGATACCGATTTAAGGAGATTCTGGTTCCTCTTTATGAAACAGGTATTCCAAATGTTTTTTTTTTTGTTTGTTTGTTTCAGCTTTCCTGCTTTAGTGATGGCATCATGTGTCATTGAGAGTTGACGTTTTAAACTGGCCTCATTATTTTGTATCTTCGATTAGCTTGGTTAGTGCAGCTAACGTTATAAAAATCTGCCATTTCCATTTGTATGTTGCACAAAATGTACATCCTTACTTTAAATCTGAGATTTCCAAAAAGGATTTCTAAATCCAGCATGCTCCTTATCTGGCAGAGTTTGAAACTTCAAAATGATAAACAGTGCAACGTTGCTGTGGTCCATTCAGCCTCCGTGTTGTCTGTTTTACTTCGGACCCCCCACCTCCTCTTATTCTAGTTTTCAACACTTCACTGATACTGAAAATAGCCAACTTTGATTATTTTTCAGTCATTAACATTCACACTAAAGAGTGGTTTTATGCTTATGGTGTGTTCATTGGTTGGAAAAACATTGGAATTTAGAGTTTTTGACCAATCAGGCTGAAAGCCCTTTGAAAAGTATATTCTTCTAAAAATATAACTTGATATCCAATTTGGCAGCTGTCAGCATTGCAATGAATAGGTGTTTTTTTTCTTTTCTTTTTTCACTGTATGAAGTTTCCAAAGAGGAGGTGCTAATTCTTCAGCAGGGGCTAAGAGGTACAAGGTTTGCTCAGGTAGCCTGTTGCTAACTTATTCCAGTCTGGATTGGGATGAAATTCAAGAAAAAAATGTATTCACTTTATCTATTTAGTGCCTGTTCACAACAGCTGTCCTCTCTAGGCACTTTACCAGACAAACTGATCAGATTTATAGAAAGACCACCAATGAGCTGTTAAACAGTAAATGGTCACAAAATATGCACAATTCCTATCAAAGAACAAAAGTGTTTGGTCACACTAAACAAAACGCATTGATTCAAAGTTGCAACAATCACCTTCTGTGAGCATTGGTACATAAATAAGCATCACTTGCTTGTGCAGGAATAATGATGAACAGAAAAACAAACTACCTACTTCTCTCTGAGTTTAACTTTCTTCTAAATGCTGTCTTTAAACAACATAAACACCGAGTATGAATTTTCCTGTCACTGTATTTGTGTATGAGCACAAATATCAAAGGCAGAGCAATGATGTAAATTATGCCCCAACGGGTGCAACAGATGTTTCAAAGTGAGAGGGAAGTGTTAGTCAGGAAGCAGTCTGTGCACATTCAGGCAAAATCCAGGTCTGATTAGACACCGTATGGGGGAAACACCTGCGCCCGATCCACGTGGCCGTGTTGGGCCTTTAATTCGGATTAACCAGCTTTGTAAATTTTGCTGATGAGCATTCCTTTTTCTTTCCTAATGTTTTTGTTTTTCCAAATGTTGACGGGTTGCCTCGAAACTGAGATGGAATAAATTCAATTTGCCGCAAAATTGCTCCAAAAACGAAGTTCAGCTTTGAGTTTTGTACAGTTCAAGATGCAAGAGTAAATTTGTGAATAAGGACAACTTACAAAGATGTGACCTCAGAAACAAAATGCAAGTGTCAGTTAGGGCGTTCACTGAGGCACCTGCAGCTGTCAGCTTTTTTTTCTTTTTCGCCTCCTCTTTTTTTTATCTCAGCAGGTTTCCTCTTTCGTTCTCCCTCCCTCCTCATCTTCCTCTTTCTGATGTTTGCTCAATCAGAACTGTTCGTCTGGTCCTTACGCAACAACATTGTGATGACTTCGCTTCCACCTCCTGCGGAGAGTGTTTTTATGGCATCACAGCTCATGTTTTGCCAGTGAGCCATGATAGCGTGTACACACCACAGTTTCCAAAGAGATGGCTCGATTTCAGGTTTCAAAAAAAAAAAAAAAAAAAAACACGAAGAAACACATTTGCACATATGCACATTCTCTTTCATAGCTTTTGAAGACCTATTAACACATTTTTAATTGTATTTGCTACATTCACAGGTCTGCCATATTATATGTCAGTGAATCATTTATTTCACACATCAAAGCAACAGGTGGATCTCAGTATCATGTAGAATATCATTGAAAGGTATGTTTGACCCACATACTGTTCAGGCATCAAAAAGGCTCCTGAGGTTGAGTGTTGAGCTACTGTTGTTGCTAGACATAACAGAAATTATAATGAAGATAGAGGCATATTAAAGAAGGACAGCATTCCAGCAATGCTCTTATAATATTGTAGCATTTGTGGTGTGATATCCAACTAAAGGTTACATAAGTGAAAAAACAAACCCCAAAATAACAGTCTTGGTCCTATGGCACACAATGGCAGACCCTCTGACCGCACACATGTGTACACATTCACTGCAGGAGGCTGAGTGCTTGGATTGGATGACATGGCAACGGTCCTATTTAATCACAGTTTATTGAACTTTCAGCCCAAGATGGTCAGGTACAATGGCAAGAACTTATTCTTCCTTCTGCAGAAGCACAGTTTCAATTCTACATCCTTAATCCTAACACGCTCAACGTATGTAATAGAAGCATATTATTAATCATGCACATATTTCATGTATATTACGAGACGTTGTTTCACAAAATGTGCTAACATTCTTTCCATAAGAAAAATGTTTTTAGAAGCCAAACATGTGTGGCAGAATAGGAAACAGTGTGGCAGCAGGTTTAGGTATGTTTTTAGTCCTAGCAAAGTGTGTCACAGGAACACAATTTCTTCACATGTGCTGTATTGATGCTTTGATTAATTCCTAAGACAACACAACTTGGCAAATCCAGATTTAGGCGTGAAATTTCTTCAGTACATTGTATGCTGTCATGGTACCTGGAATTGAAAGAAATTTCTTGAAAAAGCAGCCAGAGGCTTAAGACAAACTTCAAGAGCTTTAGGGAGAACATTTATGAACAACTATTATCTAAACCCTCTTTGAAGAGTAACAGGAAAGTCCAGTTATTTATGATGTAAAAACTTTTGCCCAGATCATATATCTGGTTTGTTAATTTTCATTGTCTCACATTACTCACCACTTGACTTTATCCTATTCCAAAGTGGTTTATTCTTACACTGCCGATTTTAGAGCTGCAGTCACTTCATCCGCTCCTGCTGCACTTCATGTATAATTATAGGGGTGTAATAATGCATAAACAGCCCCATCTTGTAGCCATCCTATCAACACAAACACAAAAGGCCTGGTCTTTATGTTCTAATTTGTTGTTGACTTAATGTTAAGGCTGCTTCGTGTGAGTCGACCGCCTAAACCCTCTGAGAATTAAGCTAATATCAAGAAAAGCAGAGCAATAAATAAGCACTATAAAAGGAAAACAGCTATTAAGTTAAAGAGTATTTACATCACCATGAAGATAATGTTTATGTGCAAAAGTTCCCTTTGGTTGTCTCTTTAGGTCATCTGGTGTTATATTAAATACATCACATTAATGTGCAATTCCCACGTGCAATATGTTAACAGCAAACACATGTTTACATGACGATGCAGAAAAGAATACTTGTGTGCAATGAAAATAAACTTCCTTATGACTTCTTTAAGACAAAAATGGATCTGTCCTTAGTCTGTGTGTCTATTTTAGATTGAGGAAACTGGTCTGACTCAATTTGCTTGTCGTATCCTGTGAATATCTCGGATTAAGTGTTGTTAGACAGATGAAACCAGCACCTTCAGGTGAAGAAACCAACCAGCTTGACAGAAATAAGAGCAGACACAACACTGCTGTTTTTTCTTTTTTTGTTTTTTTTTAAGTCCCTGAACGCCACAGCTGCTAAGGCACAAGGTTAGGTGTCAATCTTAGTTTTGTTTGTATCATTCACTATGAAATTTTGCTTCGCTACAGGAACACTGTTTTTGCAAGATCACGCAACACTACTGAAGTAAATTGTATTAGCTTTGTTATTGCTTCATTTCTATGCTTAAGTACGCAGTTAAATCTTGTTTCTCAGTTTTCACACCAACAAGGTCGCCTCTTGTGCCGAATATTGTTTCCCAGTTCTGTGAATTAATACAATCAGCTGATAACCAACAGCACAAAAATCATCACATCACCCTGGATAGAAAAAAAAAAACGAATGAAGAGGTTAAAGGCAATGATTATTGACAGCCAGATCTCTTTTTATTATTATTATTACTATTATTATTTCTTAGAGTTGCAGCCTGAAAACGCTAGTGCAAAGTCTAGAGGATGAAAGTAGACTTTGCCTTACCTGAAACACCGCGTGGATTTCGTTAAAACATGAAACTATTAATTGCGTGAGACCCCTCGTCAGATCTTTTGCAGTCGTTTAAGGTTGTGATAACTCCCGTTTTCATGCATTGTTCCTGATCTGGCTGTGATTGATACGTAGTGACAGCATCTGAAGTTCTCTGCAGGGAACATGTGCTGCGATATGCCTGCAGTTTATGTTCCAGCCCTTAATGGTCATTATTATTATGTATTCATGCATGCTTGTTTACTTGCATTAGCAGAGGTAGAAGAACATAAGTATCTTTAAATAGAATCTAACATCCTCGTTTCTTTAAAACTCTACATCCATCACTAATTGTATTCCCCTGTCTCCTCTTGCTTATAACTCAGTTTTACCGCCTTTATCGCTTGTTTTTTTTCCCCTGCTGTTTTAGTTTTCTTCATCCTTTCCTCCCTCACTTTAGTTTCATCCATTCTCTTTCAATCTATACAAGTTCTCTCTATTGTGCGCTTCCCTTGGAGACCACAAAGGCAATAAATAAAAGCTGTGAGAGGGTCAGCCTGTGTAACCTGTGCGAACCGTTTGTATGAAAGCCACCAAACTGCTAGAGCCGGGTTCCATTGAGCCCTGCGGGGGTGTGATGGCAAAACTGTCTCCTCCCTCACTTTTTTTTTTTTTTTGCCTTTCATGTATGTTTCCTCATTGTCCGGTCTGAAAAAAAAGCAAAAATGTTGAAATAACATGAGGAGATTGTAATGTTTCATGCGCGAGACATTAACTCCAGTCACCAAAGACTTGCAAAGTGTCGGTGCAAGCAGAGAGGGAAGGATTGAGAAAAATAGTCACACACCTGTCAGCCAATGCCCTTTGTGCTCTTTGTATACAGGCTCCACAGCAGCCTTGGGCTCCACTTAAAGTCTAAGTACTAAATCAGTAATGGTATGTAGAATTGGCATTCGCTTGGCTGTGGAAAGGGGGTTTGGGGAAAAACAGGCTGAGATTGAAAATGAATGTGAACTGCATGATAGTCTGCCTCCTTCCGCTCCTCTATTGTTCCGTATTCTCCCCCCATGTCACCGTCTCTCCTCCTCCTCCTCCTCCTCTCCTTCTTTCCCTCCCTCTCTCCAGAGGGATTTGACTCTAACTGGCCTTGGCGCCCGTAATGAAACCAAATCTATTTAAAGCCAAAAGCGATGCAAGTTTTAATTTCCTATTCCAGACTTAACCTTTTTGGCTGCGCTGCATTTTCACATCCACTTAATAACTTTTTACCCTGCTCTCCCTCCCCTTCTTCTTCTCCTCCTTCGCTCTCCCCATCACTCTCACTCTGTGGCTTCCTCTTCTCCATCACTACCCCCCACCACTACCTCACCCCCCCACCCCCTCCCCTCCATTGCTCTCAGTGGCGAGGCACAGGCTGCTTCTTCAAGGGCAATATCTGTCAAATGATTCCCCTGTGAAATTAAGACAGAGGCCATGAGAGAGAAATGTGGAGGGGGGGCGCAGAGTAACAGGAAAGAGCGAGGATGGTGTGTTTGTGAGAGGGGGAACCAGGTGGAAAACCTTCCTTCTTCTTTCTTCTTTCGCCGAAATCAATCTCATCTGACAGGGAAAAAATTAAAGCAGTTTAAAGATAGCTCTGGCAGCATCTCCCTTTGTTCCCGTTTTTACATTAAAACAGAGCCGTCTGGGAAATAATAGACTCAAGGAGAGAGGAGGGAGGAACAGGCACAGAAAGACTCCAGGAAAAAAAAAGGAGATTTTCTCTTGTCTTTTAATGACCATAGACTTTGTATTAAGATGGTTCCTTTTAAATACTTATATGATTATGTTTTATATGCAATTAGAAAAGAAATGCGTGAAAAGCAATACAAAAGTATGGAATAAAATTGCATAATACAGCTGCGTGTCAATACATTTTTTTATCATTAAGTTAATTTATTTCAGTAATTTCAGACTACTTACATCCAGTGATCTATTTCAAGCAATAAACGTAGTTCATTTTTATGATCAACCCAAAATTCAGTTTCTCAGTAAAATAAAATTATAACATATGACCAAAAAAAAAAAAAAAAAAAGATTTTTTATCTCAGAAAAATGTTTCACAGTTGTCCAGCTAAGAGTCAATGACGTGGTAAACTATAAAGGTTTGTCACTAACAAAGCTGCTTCTTCACGTTGCACTGTATCCAAGCATGTTGAATGGAAAGTTGAGTGGAAGAAAAACCTCTAGGAGGATGTGAAACAGAGGATTGTGTAGTAAAGCTACATTTTGGAGGGCCTTAAAAGCTTCAGACTGTGGCCAAAATCAGTGCTTCTGGTATGGAGGCAAAAAAAGGGTCAAATATATTTATTATATTTGATAAAACTAGTTGAAACTGAAAAGAGCGTGCACAGAGGCAGCGCAGATCAGAGCACACATCCAGGACATGGGCTACAACTGTTTGTGTTTCTTCTGTTAAGTCACACCTGAACCAGAGAAGTTAGTCCTGTACTTAAACTGGGCTTTGGAGAAAAAGGGCCAGACTGTTACCCAAAGTTGTTTCTTCAGATGAAAGTAGATGTTGCTTTTCATCAGCAAATCAAGCATACAAAGGCCTCAAATCCAAGTTACTAGAGCTTCAGTGTGCCGTTTCTGCAGCCGGTGATTCGGGGAGCACATTTGTTGGTCCACTGAGTTTTATCAAGTCCAAACTCAGTGCAGCCGTCAATCCAGAAAAGTTTACGGCGCTGCGTGCTTCTCTCTGCTGACAGGCTTTATGGAGACACAGATTTCATTTTCCTGCAGGACTTGGCACCTGCCAGAGGTACCAGAAACTGGCTGAATGACCATGGTGTGTCTGTGCTTGATTGGCCAGCAAGCTGGCCCGGCCTGAACCCTGCACAGAGAACATTGCAGCGTTGTCAAGAGGAAGATGAGAGACAACAGACTCAACGTTGCAGATAAGATGAAGGTCATTATTATAGCAACTTAGGCTTTACTAACACCTCGGTGCCACGCTGCACTTGTGTAGTAATGGATAAAAGGAGCTCTAAGTGTTGATCTCATATACTCAGTGCTCAGTAGCTTGACATTTCTGTATGAAAAGTTCCCTTTTTTTTATAAATTCCTGAGAAACTGAAATTTGTGTTATCAGTGAGCTGCAATCATGGAGTTTCTGCTTTTCTCTCAGACATTGAGCTGCACCTATAAACCTGGATACATGATGTACAGATTTGCAACAAAATAGTCTCTTTCACATTATTCTATGAACATTATAAAGCTGCTTCAGAGTGGAGTGTGTTTGTTTTTTTTACTTTTACTCTGAGCTATAGTCAAAACTGGGCATGTCAGCAGATAAAAATCACATTATGAAACACTCAGTGATGTTGCTTTATCCTGAACGCTAACCCCGGGCCTCATGTCAGCTCTTACGCCATCTCCTGTTAAACTTTGCTACTGCACCCAGGAAACGATCAACAGAAATCTGACCCGCCTATCTGTCGTAGTTGTCTGTTAAAATTTCACTTTTTTTTTCCCCCCCTCCATCTGCTTTGCATTTATCCTTGTAATAAATTTCTTCCACCTAATTATTCAATATCTCAATTATCGGAGCTGATGGCCTGATGGTGCACCTCGAGAGCTTAAATTTACAACCCTATTCTGGAAAATGTCTAAAATGAAATTAACTTTTTACAAGGTGTCATCTGTGGCTTTTAAGTAGTGAAATTGAAGCACCACCCCCCACCGCTGCCGCAGCCACCGCAGCCGCGCACACATACACATGCACCTCATGATGAGGAGCCATTATTAGGCCGTGATTGGAGCCGGGGTGCTGATATTAAAAGTGGCAGGAGAGGCAATATCACCACAGTGTCTAATACCCCAGCAGATATGTCATATATTTTAAGACAGCTGCTCTGCTATTTATAATTAATGGCAATTTTGTCTCAGCAAAAGAAAAACTGGAAGACAGCTAACAGAAAAATCTTGTTCCATTAAGTGCAGATTTAGAATCAATGTCACGCCGACATTGTGCACTTTTTTTCTTGCACTTTTTTCTTCTTCTTCTTCTTCTTCTTCTTCTTCTTCTTCTTCTTTTATGAGTGTTTGGTCCAGGTTCTGCAGGGATTATATAAATACCGCGTGTGGTTTTCTGTGTGTTCTGCAAGGAAGTCAATCCCTCTTTGATTCGGAGTAAAAATAAGTGCAGTGCAAACAATAGAGGAATGAAGTCAGCCTCTAAAGACACATGAATAAAAATAATCTGTCTTTATTCTCGCGTCTCGCAGTCATAAATCACTCCTTCCCAAATGACAGTCTCATGCACGGCGCGCTGTATCAGGGTGGCAAATGACTCTATCTTATAATAGCAATGTAGCACATAGCAATATTATCTGCTGTGGAGTATTGTACTGCATGTGTCTCAGTGCTGTGCCCTGGAGCAGTAGCCAGATTACGCCGGGCCCAGCGACAGTCTTATAATAAGAACTTGCCCATTAAATCATATCAGCACTGCTTTTTATAGGCCAACACCTCGGCTACCACACTATGAAACTGTCTATCACACAGATATGTATGTCAGAATCCGTGTGTGTGTGTGTGTGTGTGTGTGTAAGACGAAGAGGTAGTGTGCGAGACATTCTGGGAGGAGACACGTGTGTGTTTTACCAAACGTCGCCAGCGTGTGAGCCTCTCGCCGCAGCTTCTGACAGCGTTTCATCTTCCGCTTTTATTAGATCAGCCTCGCGCCGCTGTCACCTCTCTTTTCCCCACGCTTACATCACACAAACGCGCACACACACACACACACACACACACACGGACCGTTACGCACACAGCCCGGCGACCATTGGCTCACGAGTTGGCATGTGCTGCTAAAGGATTCTCAGAGTATGATAACCTTGAGTTCATCACTGTGTTTAAAACTAAAACGTATAACGCGACGCAATTGCTTTTGATTAAGACAGAAAAAGCAACAGTTATTTATTCTGCTTCTAAATTATTAGTTATAAAAATACTATCTATAATAGCGATTAATCTACTTCTGGTGCATACACTTAAGCAAAAAAGTTCAGAATAAAATATTACTAAATGAATTAAGATTTTTTGTTTTGTGTATTTATATATTCAAGAAAGTTTAAGAAATTGTTTTGTGCCTTAGTGAAGCTGTATGCTGAGGTAGCCACCCTGCTGTCTGCCTTTTAAGAGACATGCATCTTGTACCTCACCTAATGTAGTTTTAAATAAAGATTCACTAGTCAGTCTTTTCAAAGATGAAGTTACAAACTGTAAAACCTGAGCTTTTTTTATTTTCAATAAATACATTAATACTTGGAACTCCCACAGTTTTCATTCTATAAATTAACCACTTGTACATCGGTGCTCTTCTATGTCTAAATGTGTATAAATGAAGATAACCCTGGAATTTCTACATTTTTTGCTAAATACAAAATTATCTATATCAAAGAACCTGTTGCACTTTTTTTTATTATTTCTCTAACTGTTGTAGTCTCTCAAAAAAAAAAGTCGGTCCATTTCAGAATTGGCAGGTGAGATCCAGAAAAAAGTGAAAAGCAGGAGAAGGTCTTTTTGGTGCATCTCTAGTTTGAAAACAGTGTTACCTTCATAAGATAAGAAGATTCCCTTTGCTATTAAACCATGACTGTCTGTGTTTTTCACAGCTTGAAACATTTCTAAATAACCAAATTTGCCGTTGTTCCACATATGTGGAAATATACAATATATCAGTCATCTTTCAGCCGCCTGATTAGCAGTGTACAGCAACAAGTGAGGGAGGGGCAGGCCTTTGTACTCAAGTAAATCTAGATATATTTTTCTCTTTAATCTCATTACAGTGACTTTAGACCTTAGGAACGCTGTAACGGAAAATGTTCATTTTAATAACTACCTTTGCTATAGTACCTTGGCTACTTACAGGACCTGTCTTTTTCTACAGAAAAAGGGCTTCCAGCAGGACTTTCCAGTTCAAATACAAGTGTGAATATTAAAAACGTCATGTTTATGAATTTTTTTTTATCTAAATAAGTCCTGGTTATTGGCATGATTGGTAACTATTTATTGTTTCTCTGGTTCCCAGATGAACACAAAAGGCTTACACACTGTAGGATTTGCACATAGTCCTGCAGTGGGCAGGTTTTTTTTTCTGTTTAGATGATTTTCAGTCACGTTGTAGCTGAGCACCTGCTTCCTTTGTCTGAGGTGTGGGTGTGCAATTTTTTTTTTGTATCTGCAAAATTGTTTTTCTTCTCCCTATTGTAATTTTTTTTGTCTTTCATAATTGTTGCAGCTTGTTCAATTTGTAGCCCGAACCGGATGCCTTTCATGCCACAAAGTTAGATTATACAACAAGGGGAATATCTTAATCTTCTTTTGTAGCACAAATCTGCCCCTACACTATAAACGAGATGGACCCACCAAACCGTTTACTTAAGTTGCCAGAACAAGAGATGATGAAAATTAAATTAAATAAAATAGTAATTTAGTAATTCAAGTCATTTAGAGATTTCTAAGTCCTGAAGGCTTCCTGTGTCAATTATTGAACTTCCTAAATATCCAGAATTTTCCTGAATTAGGAGTTTAATGGCATCTATTGAAGTCAAGAGTAAAACTCTGTGATGCCAAATAGGCTTTTTTAAGCCTCCTTATCTCTTTTCCAGAAACACTTTGCTCATTTAAAAATGCCATTTCCAAGAAACCTCCCCTTCGTGCAGACCGAGCCGGCTGCGAGTAGTGTTCCGTCTGCAGCTTCCTGAGCAGAGCTGTCATGTCACATTTGTCATCTTCTGACGGATGACGTCGACGTCGAGCACGGAAGAGTTAAAGAAACCATCTCTCAGAGGACACGGCGGAGCAGCTCTGATTCTTTTTTGGACGATGCAGATTGACGTGTTTTTGTTCCTCGCACTTTACTCGCCGGCTTCTAAGGAGCTTTTTTTTTTCCCACATACGGTTGTGTGTGTTTGCCTGCTCGACTGTGGCAGTGCAGCAGTGAAGTTAATTCAGAGGGTGCATGTGCCTGTTCTTTTTTTTTTTTTTTTCATTTCTGACAGCTTTTGTGATTTCTTTTCTTGTTGTCAGATTTTTTGATTTGGTTGTGTTGTCACTTTTCATGACATTTCTCCCATGTCTGAGTTTGTTGTATCTTCAAAATGTAGGATGCAGATTGTTCTGAAAATTACTGCTCAGGGCTTTCTGCAAAATGTCAGTGGAAAAAGAGGTGTTGTTTTGCAAATTATATCGGGGCGCACTTTTCAGTTGTCAAGAATGGTTAAGGTGCTGCTGAAATCATTCCATTTTGTTGCACCCATTAAAAAAAAAAATATATATATATATATATATATATATATATATATATATATATATATATATATATATATATATATATATATTAATCAAAGGATCCACACTGTGGGATTTAATTGAAATGCATGATGTATTGTGATTTTTATCCATACATCACACCTTCACTGTCATTTACATAAGCCCACAATATGCAGACAGAACCAACTGAGCACAGAAAACACACATATCCACGCTGATGGTGAGACAACACACACAGACTAACAAAGCCGCTGACAGGCAAAGAGAGGGAGAGAGAGAGAGACACACACACACACACACACACACACACACACGCATCATCTCAAGGCCTCTCCACATCTCGGTTAATCCAAGCCGTCAGTCAGTGCTCCGGGGCCTGGATGCTGCCGTTTGATTGTAATTGCAAAAACCGGAGGCAGACAAGGGAGAGCCGGGGATGTCGATAGACAGGTGGAGAGATGGAGGGATGGATTCCTCCTGCCTACCCACAAGCCCCCGCTCGGCGCGCTGTGTGACTTTGTGTCAGCAGTTTGTCTTGTGCATAGCTAATGACGGCTCGGCCGAGGGGCGGGCTGAGATGGGCTGCTGCTCTCGTTCCGTTTCTCTCCCTCTATCCTCTGGTCTTCTGCTGAATCCCTGACAAATAAGATTTTGGCTGAGATAGATGCCGAAGAAGGCCTGCATCTACCTGGTAGCCTCCTTAAGAAATCCCACAAGCCATAAAAGGACCCAGAGATTTTTCCTCTTCCTAAAACATCCCATCCTTTCTTTTCACCCTGTTTTCTTTAGCCTTTGTTGCTTTGTTTTTCTCTCTGAAACTGATTAAAGAAAGAAAAGGAGAAAAAGGTATAAAGGAGGTGAAGTGAAAAGATCAAGCAGGAACGCTGAGGTAGAAAAGCAATGAAGTAGATTTCAGAGGAGCGGGGAAAAAAAACCCCTGCTCCAATTAAAGGAGAAGTTATTTTTTGTTTTATTTTTTTTCCGTCATGGCCAGTCAGTCACACTCGCCTTTGTTGAGTGTTTGATGAATTACGACCCCTCCATTCGCTCTCCTCTCCCTTTGTTGTGGCGAAGCTCCAGACGTTTGTACCTCCTACAATATCTCTTGCGCTGTGAATTCTCCATGCTTGTTTATACCAACCAGCGTTCTTTTGAACTGGCAGAGAGAAATTGTGGGGTTTTGAAAAGTCTCTTTGATGGCGAGCCCAATTTGTTTTCACCGTTAAAAAGTTTGTTTGAGCTTTCTGAAATGCGGTCTGACATTGACGGCGAATGGGCTGTCCTGCGAGCGCTGCTGCTGTTCTGTGTGTGGGTTTGGTTTGCCTGACTTCTCCAACGTCAAACGAGAATAGTATATATTAGGAACGGGCTGATATAAGCCTCTTACTGTTTGAAGAACTTGAATAAAGTCGATATCACTGAATTTAAGGGTTAAAGGGTTATAACATGAGCAACTATTTCTATTTAAAACAGAAAAACAACATTTGTATCCAATGCTGCTCCAATGCTGTTGTATGTTGAATAGTTATTATAATGTATATTTTGTATTATTATAATAAGTTTGCTATGCTGCTGTATAGCGTAACAATTACAGTATAACAAATGTGATATTAAATGGTCAATTAGCTGGCTGGGTAGCTGCTTAACATATATGACAATCATATGTGTTTGCCTACTTCTTTTTTTAAAAGCATTGCTTTAATAGAAGTGATGCGATTCTTTAGTTTCTGGACCATGACTGAGTCTTTTTGTGGCTCGATTCCCAGCTGCGTGTAGATGTACCCCTTTAGCTCATGCTGCCTAGAGCCTACCAATATGCTTATTACTGCACAAATGTGTGTGTGTGTGTGTGTGTGTGTGTGTGTGTGTGTGTGTGTGTGTGTGTGTGGAGGGGGGGGGCACTTTGAGTCCATGGTACAGCTAGAACACCACTGTATGAGCTGTAAGACAATAAAGCACCATTTCGTTTTAAAGGAGACATATCCACTTTTTTAGTCCTTAAATTTTTGTTTAGCACTGTGTTTTAATGTAGTCTGTCCAGGTGCTGCGTAGTTCTTTAAAATGATTTTTCTATCAGATTTTTCGAGCTGCTAAACAAGGATGACGACTTGGGGCTAATCAGTTTTACTAATCCACCATTTTTATTCCTCAGAGTGATTTTGTTGTCCAAGCTCAAGGATGCTGAAGCTACAAGTGGATGAGTGTAAATGTTTGGTTGTTCGTTATACCGACCCCCAGCACACTACAACAATGGCCGATCGGGGTGGAGTGGAACGCTCTGCTACATAGAGGGCGGTGTGAAGTGCCTCCATTAGATTTAAAGAGACAGTACCAAAATGAGTTGTTCTCAGATGCAACTCACAACTGGGGTAAAAAGGGGGAATGTTGGGGTAAATTAACGAGGAATTCAGACCAAAGCATTGCAGCTCCACGGATGTAAACCATCACTAAATGATTTCAATGTGAAAAGGAACAACTAAAAAGCATCATTTGTCCCCTTTAAAACATATGTAAACTTTATTGAATATTTCTGTCCAGGTTTGAGCCCATATATAATTTTCTTTTTCTGCTACACTTATTCTTAGGTGATAATTATGTGAAAGAAGCATTGTTATTTCTTCTTTTTCCGTGTTCACAAACAGAATGAAAGGATTCATGAATCTCAAACTGTGTTGATGAAGAACCTCCATATAGAGTAAAAATTAGGTACTTTTTTAGATATACACCCCTATTCTTTACTTTTAAACAACGCACACGTACGTTGTCTGGTCACTGGTCATCCCGACGTTTGCACTGTGTGTTAAAGGCTCCAGCTAGCACACGTTATTTTACGAGACACCAGGGTGCTCCCTCGCATGGGCTGCCCTTTATGTTCTTGGCCTGGCTGATGAAGACTCTTCATTACCAAACGCCTTCTTCTCAACAGAGCAACTCTAGCAGATGAAGTCACACGCTGCAAGCAACCAGATAGTCTCATCGCAAGACGCACTTCACATTCGTAAAAGCTGTTATGGCGAGTTTAGTACAGCGACAAAAAGCTGATGCTAACTAATTGCTGTTGCGTTAGAAGTGATAACGTAACGGCTATAATTAATAAATTAAAGACTAAAATCTATAAAGATGAAAATACAGTGCAGAAAGTTTGCTTTATCATTTTTTTTTTCCCTTCAGCTAAAATGAAAGAAGAGGAGTCCGGTTTTAATTTTTGTGTTTTTTTGTTTCTAATGCAGACAAATGAGGATAAGATACATCTCAAAATTTCCCCACTCCCATTATTGATCACTAGCTCATACTGATGGATTACCGAAGCGGACGCACTGACAGGCTGAACATTCAGTGGGGGAAAGCGCTTTTGCCTTGCTCTGATCGAGCCAACCTCCCCCCCCTTCCCTTCTCTCTCCCTACTTTCTCCCACTCCCCCTTTTTGATCGGAGTCTTTCTGACAGTGATGCATAAGTCTCTGCAGAACAAGGCAGTCCGGCTGGCAGGAAATGCCACGGATCCCACGAGATCATTGGAATGGGGCTTTGACAGGGAAAGACACCCCCTTTAGAAAAAAAAAAAATAGTAAAAGGGAAATCAATGTTTCCTGCCCCTGGTGGATAGCGAGAAATGCTTCAAAAATACTCGCAACTCTTGTTTTCTGTAAACTTTACTCTTCAAAAGAGGCTTTTTGTTTGTGTTGCAACTTCTTCGCCTCAGCGTTGGTCCTTTCCCCTCTTTGTGTGTAATAAACCGAAGTTCACCGCACTGGCTACATCAAGGCAAACCATCACTGTCATTCCCTGCACTGTCCTTGCCTCCCTCCCTATCCGATTGTTTCAGTCTCTTACCTCCACTTCTATCAAAAACGAAAAGTAAACAGCGTTCATTTCATCTCTCCAAAGCAGCAGCGAGGCTAAAACAGCACAGAGGCAAAACTGGCCGGCGCTGAACTGGATTGGGTAAAGCAAATACAAAAGCATGAGGGGGGGGGGGGGAAGGAAACCATCTGGGGAGACACAAAAGGACGGAGCTGCAGATGGGAACTAACCTTGCCTGGGTTTCTTCTGATGTTCCTTCACGCGCTCACCTCCGCCGCACCCGTCACTGTCAAGCCAGCTCTTTTCTTCCTCTCTCAAGTCGTCCCTTTTATTTGTCATGTTCAGAGGACGGCACTGGAGCATCTGAGGAATGGAGGTTACAGAGTATTAAAGGAAATGTTGTTTGACAAAAAAAAAAAAAAATGGCCGTTCCTCTTTCAGCAGGAAAACACAGAGGCTGTGCAGCCATCGCGCTTCAAAGCTGCCCTGAAAACTTCCCATAAAACGGCTCTGATTGTTCGAATCTAACAGAGGACAAGCGAGGATTTTTTTTTTTTTCCCCTCAGGTGTGCGGGCGCAGTCACTCTCCTGTTGTTCTCGGCTGTTCTTAATGTTACTCTTTGTTGATGTATAAAAGCAGAAGACTATGATTATAATAGCTCTCACAGGAGACTTGCAGACATAATGAAACCCTTTAGATTTATTTTTTTCATTTTCAGTTTCTTTGAGCAAAAATACAAGTAAGATTTACATTGAAATGTTAAGACATTTTAGTAGTGCTCAAATCCCAACAATCAAGCCAAAAAACATCCTTTACCTTGGCAAAACTGTAAAAACAATCACCTGATTAAAATCAAATAAAACTTTCCCAATAAATCAATCGATAAATTGTTGATTTATCAAGTAATCTAAAATACACATTTTCCAAAATTAGCTGTTTATTTTTTTATATACAATAAAGCTCCACACATATTGCATACCGCAATATAAAATTCAGTATAAAGGGAAGATGTGCACTTTCACATTAGAATTATGTGTCGATATGAATGCTCTATGGAGTTACATGAAAAGACCCAGTATCCAGAAAGTAGTGCAACTCGAAAGGACAAGCTTTTCTATTACACCTTTAAGCTAAATTTTAATATTGAGTTTAGGAGTTGTCTGATTAAAATTTGGGTCATTTAGATGTAACAACTTCTACACAATTAAACCCCTTCGTCTGCTTTAAACAGACCAGAGTTGGTTTTGCCCCTTGGTGTGAACCTTTTGTGTGTATTCACTCAAGCAAACCCTAGTCAGGACCAAACAACCAGACAGAGATGCACTTCTAAATGGACTCCGGTGCGCTTCGCTTCTGGTGTAAATGCCAAACGGCCTTGCTCTGAACCCAACTATAGAAAATATAAGTCTATTTGGACCTAACAGGCCACCGTACTAGTGAAGGCTTATGGTGGCTGAATTGGCTCTCTGTTGCTAAGCAATGCTGCTGCCAGCATGCTGTGGGACTCCTTCGACTTGCAGGACACAATCTCTGATGCCGTTCTATAATTAGAAATAAAAATGACATAGTGATTTATCAGCTGTAACAACTGCACAAATATGAAAAACACAGGTGCTACTCACAGGATTTCCATAATAGTTTTCCTCCATTTCCGGGTCTGTGCTACGTCCTGCCCTAGTCACTTCTGTCAAGTTATACCTCACCTGCAAAAAGTGCAATGTGAAAGCAAATTGCATCAAAAGGAGAAGAAAAAAAAGTGTGCTTTTTGTCTGGACCAAAAAAGCAACAAAAGGGTTTTCCATAGGTGAATGCAAACTCTTAAAAACAGGATGGAGTAAAATGTATTTGTTCTATGTTAAGGGACAATTTTAATCAATTAAACATGGGTCTAGAAGCTACGGCAAACATTTATGTAGTGGAAAATATAGCAGACGGACCACCAGTTGAACTGTACAGACTTTAAAAATTGTACAAGATGGAGCCGCTTTTATGCCCCACAGCGGCAGAGCTAGTGATGTCATTTTATTTCCGGGGGACATCACAATATCGTTTGAACCAATAGCAACACTGATTCCAAATTTATTGCAAAACACTCGTTAACTCAGGAGGGCGCCACACGGTTTTAAACACAAAAGCAAGGTTTCAACAAATATGCAGACAGCACTGTAAGACAACCATGATAACAGTTTATTAGTTAAAAAAAAAAAAGTCCATTTAGGGGTGAGTTGCCCTTTAAAGTCACCTAACTTGAAGTCCTATATTTGAGAGAACCTTAGACTTTAAACATTTTATAACCCACCTCATTTGAAAGTGACACAGCCACTTTATTCACTATGTTTTGTTTTTATCTTAAACTGCAACTCAAACAAAGCCGACTGGCACCAAATCGGGCTGCTGTATGCTGCACGTGCGTAAGCACAACCAAGCAAGCACCTCTGATGTGCAGCCAGGAGCCTTTCCACCAACAAAGCCGTTTGAAGAAACAACAATTGTAGCTTTTGATTTGACAGTTTGAGGTAATAAAAAAGGTCAGTTCATAAAAGCTATGTCAATATTTGGGGAATTTTTGGTGTTGCAGCAGCCCTGTCATTGGCATTCGTTAATTTAAGCCTTTAAATCCTGCGCAAAAGTAGTGATGAATGTTGGTATTCATATCCGTTGAAATAGCAAGGCATGATCATTTGGTAATATTTTAGAATGAAGGGCATCTGTAATGAAATCTGTCACTCATGAATCACTTAAATGCTACAAAAATGACATCCTGACCCATTTGGATGAAAAATATCACATGTAAATAATCTGCTAGTGTCAAATAGCTGCAAATGTTGTATATTAGTGGAGCAGAGAGCACATGAGTGAACCAGGGTAAAGTTAGAATGGTTGTTTGGACATGTTAGTTTGAAGTTTGCACTTGGCGGGCTGTCTTCCCTGTGTCACACAGGCAAACTCACACACACTCACACACACACATGAATTTAGCCCTGCACAACCAACCCCCAACCCAACTCCTCCAATGGCCCTGTCGGTGTGCCAGGGCGGGTGATTACCGACGCTCTCCCCCAATTATGGGCTGATTATTCCGCCGCGCTCTAATTGACTGGGGAGATATGCAAATGGCTGTCATTTGGGATGATAAAGGATGCGGGCGCTGGATGCCCCCTGCATTATTTAGCCTCGGCTGTACGCAGCGTGAAGGATGTGGCGTGCGCTTTAATTGCTGAGGAGAGAGAGGTTAAGCTGAACGAGCAGTTGAATTAGAAATGAGGAATTTGGGCCCTTTATTTATTTCTTTATTTTCTTCCTCTCCTTCCATCCCTCTCTTTATCTCTCTCTCTCTCACACACTCACAAAACACACACACACACACACGTGCGCTCTCACACTTTCTGTGTCATACGTTATTTTTCAGCACCCTCTTGGGTGAGTGGAGAGGTGAGGAGGGGTGGGCAGATGTCATGCTGGATTGCCATAAATAAAAAACATTAGCGGAACCAATACAAGCAGAACAAATAGAGTAAGAGTGTGTGTTGGTGTAAAGGGAAAGGCGGTGAGTGGACGGCTCGTGCATTAGAAACTAAATTGAACTTTTGTGGGCTGATGAATGTTGAAAAGTTTCAACAACTCACAAAAAAAATTTGGGGTGTTGTAAATGAAAAGAAGTTCTAATCTGTGCTTTAGACCAGAATAGCAACGTATTAATATGCAGATAAAAGGTTGTAACTTTTGGATTTGGATGTGGATGGGCTGTGATAACGGGTTTATGTGCAGCACTATCAGCTGCTTTTAGTATGAAGGGTGCTTTGTAGTAAGGGACTGAGCAGACTGCACTTCTTCAGGAAGCTGAGGTCCTTCAAGGTTTGCAGCAGGATGCTGTATATCTTCTATAAGTCTGTTGTTGAGAGTGTCATCTCTTCTGCCGTCATTTGTTGGGGCAGCAGCATCAGAGCCAGGGATCTAAAAAGGCTCAACAACCTGATAAAGTAGGCTGGTTCTTATGGACAACCCTGACCATCCTCTTCATGGGACTGTCTTCAGTCAGAGGCTTCTTCAAATTCCCTGCAATACTGACTGCTACAAGAGATCTTTACTGCCAGCAGCCATCACTATCTACAATAATGCTTTGAAGAATTGGATCAATAGGAGTTACAACAACATTTATGTTCGGTTTGGGATCAATAAAGTATATTTGAATTTGAATTGAATTTGAATTATAAATACATTTGGTTGATTGACTGACTGACTGACTGACTGACTGACTAAAATTTACCCTCTGTTGATAAAAAAAAAGTGATTAATTCGGTTACATTTACCCTTAAACAGTTCAGGTATGTTAAAAACTGTCAGAATGCACAGCAAGGACATTTCTTCTCTCAGTGATTTTGCCCTTTATAGGTTATTGTATTACCAGCTGGACACCAACATGTGCATCTGTTGGTCTTTAATAAGAAACCTGAATTGTATTGCCTTTGCAATATTTTTGATAAACTCAGTTTGACCGGCAGATTATTCCACTTAAGCGTACTACATTTTGTCAGACAGTACCTGACTTGTAGTCATCATGGATAGAGCCAATTAGATGATCCAAAATCCAAAATGTCACTCATCAAACATAATGTCTACTGTCGCTAATTTTTATTTATTTTATTAATGATGCTGTCATTTAAAAGGAAGACGGATATTTGCTTTGGTGCTTGAGAGCGCAAAGAGGAGTTGATCTCCCGAGTTTGTTGAGGTAATTAAAATCACACCACTGTCATTATTTTTGGTGTTGGTAGTCATAAGGAAGCATTAACTGCCTCACACTCTGAAACCAAGGGGTATCAGAATGAAACCCAGCTCTAATCCTTGTGGTTCAGGGACAAGGAGTACCAGTTCTGGGTTGTCTTTATCAGGATATAGGTAAAACTGCCTTAAATGTACATTCCAGAGGATTCATGCCCATATCTCAAAAATACTAAAGGCTTTAAGAGTCAGGGCAAGTATCACCAAAAAAAAAAACCTGCATGAGAAACAGCAATAACTGCCACTGCGGTGAGGAGCTGCCTGCATGAACGCCTGATTTAGTGACTCTTTAGGCATCATGAGTCAGGTACGTGACCCATTTTTATCTTAATATTACTTGTAAAAAGCATTTTTTTCTCTCTTATGAAGAAGCAAAAGCATCATGAAGGCATGACCTGGGCTTTGTAAAAGTGTGAAGAATTAGAAAAGAAAGGAAAACCAAATGTGCTCTATGTTGCTTAGCAAATGTCCCTGCATGGTTACTTCTTTTTATTCTTCAGGAGAACAAAAACACTTTTTAATTTAGGTTCTAACAATTCAGCACCCCATAATTCAGTTAGTTCATGGACTCTGTTGTTTACATACAAAATTATCCAGCCGTTTTTATATTACATTCGGGCTCTTAAAAAACAGTGAGCTAAGTACAACAGTGGATTTTTTTTTTTTCCTGCAGTATGCCCATTTGGAGCAGATGTCGAGCCAGTTTCTTTCATTTAGACTGAATTCATGTGATGCTTTTAGTGTTTGCAGTGGGGAGCACTTCAAATAGCAGCACGACTGTGGTCACTTACCTGGTTTAACACTTTGACATGTGCCCTCTATTATGTTGTTTCTCAATGGGAGACTTATACATTGCAGCTTAAAAGGAGTTTGAAAACTTGAGGCACTTGAGACTGAAAAATTTCTCTTTGAAGCTCGGTGAAAAATGCAGAGGTTCATGGGTTGGCACCCTAACAACTTTGATCCCCTGTTGGGGTGCTTTTTGGCAAGCGCACTGAGCATCTCATCTGTGTTTGCAGAAATTGCCCCCCATTCTGCGTCCCTGAGTCAGTTTTTGTGCTTTGCGGAGACCCTCTGGAGGAACAAGAGACTCTTATCTCCACACATTTGCTTTCCACAGTCCTGTCAACAAAAAAACAACAAAGAATGTTGAAGCCATAGCGAGACACATTGTACTGTTGTTTTTTCAGGCAGGTTTTGATGAAGATGTCATAGTTGAAACAGCCATCATCTCTATCAGTTCTCATCACCGTGAACGCTAATTATCATCATTACTTCAGCCTCTATAAACATTCCTGCTGATTGACGTGTAAAAAATAAATTATAATGAGGGCGTCTTGTAAAAATTCTCCTCCAGAAAGTCTCTTACTCTCTCTTCTGTGCTTAATAGCACTTATTGAAGGGTAATACAGCCGGGGCTCTGCATGGGGCATTGCATTAAAACCCTCTTTAAAACATACACACACACAGAGACATTCAGCAGTCCATTTGGATTCATTTACACAGCATTTCATTTGGTTTTTGCCTCAATCGACGATTCGGGGGTAAGAATTTAAAGAATAACGCCTTTGTAATAGCATTTCCTCGCAGTCTCCAGTGCACTATAAAAATAGAAAGTACAACGGCCGGAGCCAATAAATGAGCGCAGAGCTGCCAGGAGAAGACCCATCCCTCAGGCCTACAAACGATAGCTATTGGAGTTAATTACAGTTTATATCATTATATTTACCCAGAGAAAAAAAAAAAACAGAGAATAAAACTGTCTGCGGAGCTCTCTGAGGTATTTTTTTTTTCAATGTATATTGCATCACTTGTAGGAGCTAAGTGTTTGATGTTGTGAAAGGTTATTATGTATGTTATTGTTGGGAAAAAAAGGAAAAGGTTTTCAAGACCTACCTGTTTATGCTGAGTGTGTTTTAAAATAGTTTCAAACACCATGCTAATTGTTGTTGTGCTCATTAGCAGATGCCTGCCAAATGTGCTTTTAGTTGTAGCGTGTCCAATCTGTTTCATTTTAAGCAATATGACCAGGAAAAAAAGTACAAAACATTATATGCTTAGAATATAAATTAGAAAAGTGAAAACTCGGCATGGAAAAGTATGACTCCGAACCCTTTCATGATAAGCTTTAAATATTTTATTAATAGTTTGCGAGACTGAATCACAGTCCTGACTCCAAATTCGTATACGTTAATAGATAAACGCTGCAAGCGCTGAAACAAAACTCTGGAAGGAAGCAAATAAAGGGTGAAAAGGTTGAAGTCTTGCAAAGGTATAAGTTTTTCACATCTTGTCACATTACCAGCCAAAATATTTAATTTGTTTTATTGACATTTTAGGGGACAGATCAACACAACGTACTGAGAAATTGAGGGGTGAGGGTATGTTTTCAGCAGTTTCTTTACAAGTAGATTTCTGAAAAGTATGACATGCATTTGTATTTAAGCTCCTCTTATTAGAACCATATTTTTCTGCAATAACAGCTGCAGGACTTTTTTTTTAGGTATGTCTCCACCAGTTATGCATTTAGACATGCTAGACCTGTTGAAAAAACAGCATTCAAGATGAGTCAGATTGGATAGAAGGAATTTGTCCACATCAATGTTTTAGTCTTGCCATGGATTCTGATTCGTATTTAGCTTGGGCCATTCAGGTATACAAATATGCTCATAACCATTGAAGCTCTGGTTGTAAGTTTTGGGTTGTCCTCCTGGAACGTCAAACTGTCTTTCTGAAGTCAGAAGTGTTCAGCAGCCTCTCCTGGGTTTTCTTCCATGATTTTCCTGTAATACCTCAGTCTTTCTTCCATGACCTGCTTCCCTGTGCCTGATAACAGAAAGAATCCCCACAAGTTTACGGTGTTGCCATCTTTCACTATGGGGATGTTGTGTTCAAATGGAACGTCCTGTGAGTTTTCTTCAATATTGGCTTTCTTTTTGCCACTTTTTTTTTTTTTAGAAATACCTGATTTGTGGAGTGCATGACATGTCCTGAAAACAAAAACTCCCCCCTGAGCTCTGGATCTCTGCAGCTCCTTCCAGACTCACCATGAGCCTCTTTGTTGCTTCTCTCTGTGTCCTTGCCTGACCTGTCAGTTTAGCTGGACAGCATGGTGTGGTAGGTTTGGAGCTGTGCCATATTTTTTTTCCAGTTGTCAGCTAATGGACTGAACAGCAGATTGTTTTATGACGAAACCCTCCTTTAAAATTCCCCCTTGTCCTGTCATCTGTGCTCCTTGGTCTACATGATGCTATTTGTTCACTCTTGTTTTCGGGACCATCACTCTGAGACCATCACAGGACAACTGTGTTTATAGGTACATCTAAAAATGTTGTCATTCATTTCATAAAATTAACCTTAGATGTTAAATAGATTTGTGATGTTTCTCACAATATTTTATTTTCTTAAAATGCACCTGTATACATTACATTTTATTCATTTATCACACAAAAAGAACACCTAATAAAATATACTCAGGTTTGTGGAGTGACAAATCGTAAAACTTGGTGTGGATCCTTTACAAAACAGAAGTAATAACATTTGGACCAATAGAGGAGAGATCAAAAGTTAGCACACAGCTCCAGCTGCTTCAGCTAAAAACCACCAATCAGGCCCGAAATCTGGGAGTAGTGATGGACTCAGACCTGAACCTCCAAAAGCATCTAAAGACAGTTACAAGGTCGGCTTTCTATCACCTGAAGAACATTTCTAGGATTAAAGGACTGATGTCTCAGCAGGATCTGGAAAAACTAATCCATGCGTTTATATTTAGTAGAATTGATTACTGCAACGGTGTTTTCACAGGTCTGCCTAAAAAAATCAATCAGACAGCTGCAGCTGATCCAGAACGCTGCTGCCCGCGTCCTCACCAAGACTAAGAAAGTAGAGCACATCACCCCAGTTCTAAAGTCCTTACACTGGCTCCCTGTATCTCAGAGAATAGACTTTAAAATACTTCTGTTAGTCTATAAATCCCTGAATGGCTTAGCACCTAAATACATCACAGACTTGTTATCAGTGTATCAACCATCCAGACCACTAAGGTCTTCTGGCTCCAGCCTGCTCTGCATACCTAGAACCAGAACCAAACATGGAGAAGCAGCATTTAGTTCCTATGCTCCACTTATCTGGAACAAACTTCCAGAAAATTGTAAAGGTGCGGAAAGCCTGAGTTCCTTTAAATCAAGATTAAAAACACATTTGTTTAGGATTGCCTTCAACTGTTCTAGTTAACTGAATCACCACTTCTTTGTTCTAATTTCTATCTACATTTTATTCCTACTTGCTTTTATTCTGTTTTAATTTGCTTTAATCATGTAAAGCACTTTGCATTGTCCCTGTACTGAATTGTGCTATATAAATAAATTTGCCTTGCCTTGCCTTGCCTTTTGCAAGGCACCTAAATAAATGTGACAGCAAAAGTCAATTGTTTGGTTTTGTGCAGCCAAACGGGTGGCTATGCTGAAGTGCTGCCCCCATACAGCGCTCACATGCTGTATTTGCCTCTGTGTTTCAGGCTTTAGTTAGCCGGCTAGCCATCTGCTGCTCAGCTCCGAGCCATTTAACGCCTCTGACTGGGACAGGCAGATTGAAAACCGGAAAACAGACACTTGATGTAGGGAATGGGAGACGAGGGAAGTCGCAGTCGCTCCATCTTCCTGGACCCTGTAGGAAGCTGCAGTCGCTGGCTCCTCCCTGTCTAGACCAAGAACCACTTGTGCGCACGCACGCACTCAATCGTTGCCTACTACCATAGCAACTTTGATTAATTCCCAGAGTGCTGTGAGAGGAGACAGCATCAGGACCGTGGTCAGGGGAAGAAGGCTCACAGTCTGCTGGATGTGACAGCTCCCTGCTTCACGCTGATGCCTCGGAGTGTGGAAGCGACCGTGTGGGTTGGTAGCACGAGGGGAGGGGTAGGATATGTGTATGTAAAAAGCCTCATCTGTCCCCTCGGCCACATCAGTGCTCAAGCATGTCTTGCCATGACAGCGTAGCAGCCGGCGTTCCCGTCACACTCACACACACAAAGAGAGGAGCACTAACACCAGCAAGGTGAAGGGTCACGAGCGACTGCCTCTCCAATGTTGTGTGAAATGTGTAGATGACCGTGCGTGCGTGTGTGTTTGTGTGTCTTGAATCTGATGGTGGTGATATGGGGGGGGGGGGGTGTATCTCAAAGTAACTGGTTATTATCACCTCAATATTTTTCTTATTATGACAATTACATGCTCCAGGACCGAATTAAGTGATAAAGGGCGCCAAGCGGGAGTGGTTGACAGCTATTTGGAGACTCAATGCACAGAGCAATTTGCAGCCCCGAGCCAAACAAATTGGATTTGGGCCACTTTGGATGGGGGCCCCAGATTCTTGGGCGTTTGGATCCTGAGATCTGCTGCGAGGCTGGTTAGCTCACTTTAATTCTTTAAATTGTACCGAGGTAACAATGCTCCATGGCCACTAACAATGATTAAATCTTAGGTTTTGCGTATGCATCATGCTTCACTGTCTGCAGGGTATTTGCAGTTTTAAGTCTATAAGCATTAAGTGTTCCCACCTCTGCATGTTAAACAGCGGCACAATTTTTTTTATTTATTTTTTTGGTCTTGGGCCACACAGCTGTGCTCAAGTGTGTGTATAATCCAAATGAGCCTAACAGCCACTAAACGAATTACTGGTACACATTTTGCCACCCCTAAACTGCCACAGGAAAAGCTGGCAACAGCACCCAATTAGGTGAAATGCAATTATTCCGATCCATTCACACAATTAGCCTGTAGGTTAACAACCCTAGCTGTACACGCGGCTGGCTGCCGGTGTTTTTGGAAAAGCCGCGGTCGCACCGGCTCTTACGGTAACCCCTACCATGTCAGGTGGCATGCACTGGAAGCAGCCGGTGGGACAGAATATAACATTCGGGCCCCGTTGGAGGAGGCGGCACACGACACCAGGCAGCTCGGTGCAGAGGACGGCTCGATTGGCTGGAGTAGAGAGCGAGATCATGGGTTAGGGAGAGGAAAGAGAGTGGCCATTGTGCCCAGTGGAGCGAAGGTAGATAATGCCAGGCGACAGACCGGCTAGCTGTCGGAGCGGGTGGGCACTCACAGCAGCATGATGGAAAACAAAGGCTCTATGTGTCACAGTGGAGATCGCATTAACCAAAACAATCAGGCGTGGACAGGCTGCCACACTTACTTGGTTTTCTATTCCACCGGGTTCCCTGTCTCCTTATTTATCTCATATTGCATTGCATTATTGTATTGAGAATAGTAGTTTTGCTTCAACACTAAACTGCATGTCAGAGCTCTCGCCGCTTTTGCTCAGGCAACAGAGTACGTTTGGATTTAATCCTGCAGAGCGAAATCTTCTTAAAAGGATTTATCTAGACTCAACCTTTAATAAAGTATGAAAAATATTTCTGTGTTCATACAGGATGTGTTTTTGCACCAATGTAAATATCAACGTTATCCTAATATGTATTTACCATTAAAAAAATGCAAGGAAAGATATTTTTGCCCTGGCCGGATCGAATAAAGGCTTCCAAAATAATAAAATACTGAAAATAACTAAAATAATTAATGAGTATGAATCATTTAAAGTATGATAACCTTGAGTAAAAAGATTTAACAATGCGTATATGATAAACCAACACTATTTGGCTAGTTAGTTGAAGCTCCTGCTAAAGGCTGATTAATAGACATGCTCCTTGTAGTTCACCAACTGTACATTTAAAACATTATTACCTTATTAACAAGGATGGGTGGAGCTTCTCCTGTTCAACTGGAAAAGCGTCATAGTCCAATAACCATTGTTGTCTGGAAATTTAACAACGCAATTAATTAGCCTCAAAAATCATATACACCCTGAAAATACAGGAAGGGACTGAGGTGTCTGCCTTGTGGGACGCCACTATAGAGGATAAAAATGTATAACCAACCCCAAGAATCTAGACTGGTTCAGTCAGAAAATAATACACCTGTAACATCTGTAGATGGAATTAATTAGACCAAGGTTAGTTACCTTGATAATAAAGAAAATGGATGATATGATTTCTGTTAAAAGCACTGCTGTAATCTACAATACAGGAGTGAATGCTGCTTGTCGGGACTTTGCAGCAATCAACTGGTTCCTTTATATAGGAAATTTTTGACCAATCTGTATAATATGATTGAATTTGACTTTGTAAAGAGCCTCGAGATGACATGTTTCATGAATTGGCGCTATATAAATAAAATTGAATTGAATTGAAAAGAATATTCTGAACAAAATCTAAGCATGATGTTCATTTCCATTTTTCTAGACGATTTCTTTCCCGTCAGTGACACTGCACGACATATCTTTGTTGACAGTAAATGGTCGGGGCTCAGGTGGAACAGGACTGAAGAGTCCACAGGTTTTGGAGTAGCTGGTAGGATCAGGTGGTATAGAATTCGAAATGCTTGCAGTTTTTATTTTTTCCTTAAAGTGGGCACCAGCCAGAGAAAACAGGGGTCATTTACAGGTGATTTCCCCTTGTAGTCGCGCACAGCTGAGCCTCAGTTCTTTGTAACTGCACGTGTCATGTTTGGTCGGTGGGCAGACGTAGCGATTCATCTCATCCCTTCACATCTGGTCCGCTCTTTACTTCCACTTTTCCTGCCACTCTTAGCTTCCTTTGGCACTCTGCACGTTTATGCAGTCAGCGGTGTGTCAGCAGTATTATTGGGGGATTCCCTGGAATCATTTTAGAATGGGGGACTACCTGCTAAGTACACACACACACACACACACACACACACACACACACACACACACAGATAAATACGCAGGCCTTGGCTCACCACAGAGAATTGAAACCGTAATATGAACTCACCCTTGGTCTGAATGAAAGCCCATTGCAATTTATTTTTACCACCGCTGCCCAGCCAGTTTAGTGGCTTGTTCTTTTGGAATGTTTGGGATTTATTTTATTTTTTTCCACTTTCAGTAAGACTATAAAGATATTTTCTTGAGTGTGCTGAGGGCCATATAAAAGACTGAGTTAATTCACACACATTCAAATAAAAGCTTTAAAGTTTAATTATTTTTGACACTTATTTACCATATACGCAATCTTTCCCCGTAATATTTCTTAAAGCATTTTTGTCTTCGTGACATCACACGCTCTGGGAAAATGATGCGCTTGCTTGGACCGACATTTAAATTCGCCACCCCCCTGCTTGTCAGCTCTCATCAGACGCTTGGATGAGCTTCACAAATACTCACTGTAAGTCTCTGCTTCCCTTCCAGGATCTCTCTGGCTCGATTGATGACCTCCCCACTGGGACGGAGGCTGGCTTGGGCTCGGCCGTCGGCGCTGGCGGATCCTCCAATGGCAGCAGCAGCAGCAGTAGCCAAGGGGAGCCGGGAGGCACCAGTAACCAGGGACAGTCCCCCTTTTCCCCCCACGCCTCCCCTCACCTACCTGGCCAGAGGAGCGGGCTCTCTCCCTCCCCGGTGGGGTCTCCAGCAGGCTCCACTCAGTCCCAGCAGTCCCGTTCAGGCTCGGGACCAATTTCTCCTGCCAGCGGACCCCCTGCCAACCCCACAGCTCCAGGTAGAGTTTCCCTTCTATACACATACGTTTTAGCTCTTTGGTTTAATTTGACTAAAAAGTTACCGTGGCAAATATCTGGTATTTTATTAAGAGAAGGCTGCTAGAAAGCAAAAGAGAGACAACATTTCCCCCAGTCAGTGAAGACAGGAAAGATGTATTGGATTTGACAGCTAATGAAAAACGCCTGCTGTGACATGTTTGAACGACCGCGGTAGTTCTGCATATTTATAAAACGGTAGGAAAATAGGGCACTGTTTTCGACATCTGTTACACATGAAAATCTGAAAAGTGTGGCACGCATTCATAATCAGCCCCTCCGAATCGCTACATTGCAGAACAACCTTTGGAAGAAATCAAGCTGCGACTCTTTTAAAATGTGTCTGCATCAATGTTGCACATCCAGAGATCTAATGTAAGGTTAGCGTTACTTTGACCGAGCCTTTGTAACGTGTGTTTGCTTTAATCTAAACCATAGCAGCTATGCCCACATCTTTAGTATTGTCGACCATTAGAATGGTGAACATCCTTAGCCTCTAGTCTTCTTCAGCCTTCAGTTGTTGCTCTTACTGAACTGCCCTGCATTCAACTCCATCCATCTTCTCATCAACCCTGTCCAAGCTCTCCATCTACGCTAAAGAAAGGCATCACCGCAGTCTTATGCTGCCGCTACAATTTTTCACCGTGGATGGTGTGCTCGGGGTGGTGTTAGTTCTTTCTCATACAATCTAGATTTGCATTTAGCATCAAATATTTCTTGAAGCTTTCTTTGAATAATGACCTTTTTACTGATGCCCCTCCATAAAGGCCAGCTAACATTACTCCTGTCAGGAGGGTCTCCCACCTGAACTGTGCAGCCCCCTAGATTTACCACGGGCCTGTTTGTTGTGTCTCTGATTAATTATCTCCTATCAGGCATAATGTAATCACTAGTAGGTCACCTCTGAAGGTATTTGATTGATTGCACTGGATTATCAGGGGAAATTAGTTGAAAAGAGAATGAATACAAATGCACGCCACACTTTTGAGATTTTTATTTATAAAAAACATTTAAACACGTGTATCATTTACCTTCCTCCTCACAACATAATACTCCCTTTGATAGCTCTATCAAATACAATTCCTGTGGTTTGCTGTAATGCAGCAACATTTTCTAAGTTTACTAAGGTACTTCAACTCCCTTTTGAAGCCTAGTTCTCCAAGGAAGCCAGATCATTAAGTGCTCAGCCGATTTAGATATGATCAAAATGCCAGAATTGGCTGTCTTGTTTGTGGAGAAGAGCTAGCCCTGTTCTTCTATTCCATTTTCAAATGTTACTTAGATCATACTTATGTCAGCACCATTAGTGCACCTGTTGCCTCTGAAAGCTTTCCGCAGCAATCACACCTACATTTATGTCTGATCTTCTCTTTGCTTCCCCACCTCTGTTTGTTTTTAAATATGTGCATTTTAAAGAGGATTCATGCTGCAAAGTGTCCTTTGTTGAGAATATCATTGGTGAACACACAAAAAAAAGCAGGTTTAAATGTAATGGTTTGTGCTAGAGTGTAGGACTAAAACTTCTGCATCACAGCGTTTTTACTTACCGTCAATCAGGCTCTTAATTCAACATTATTATCAACAATGGGTAAAGGTTGGAGCATTTTTTTATTCTTTCTGGGGTTTTTTTTTTCTTATCTACTTCTTCAAATCTCTGTATAATCTGTCTAGATTAATTTCCATTTTGCCGGTTTGCACAAAGGATGATGATGATGAGAGCCCATTGCGACAGAAGACCAAATGCTTTCCTTCCTGCATATCTACACTTTGATTTTCTCCACTCCATTTGAAATTTTAATTCAGTCAAATGAAGGTTTTTGCTGCATAACTCTTCGGGGGAACATTTCTCTGTTAATTTTTTTTTTCATATCACACAGATTTGTTGTGGTTGCTGTGTTGACATACCTCTTCACATGCCTGGAGATTTTGTTATAATGTTCTTCATCTTCTAGCTTCCTGTGAATCACACCAGTATTTATAGCACCTTGCAAAAGTAGTCAAACCTTTTGAACTTGGTTCAAGGGTATCGAATGGTTTTCAATAGCAAAGAAAATCTTAAAGGTGCGATGTGCAATTTTACATCTTGCTTTTTACTATGATAGCCCTAGTTATAATCACATCCTGTGTGTGATTTAATCTCAGTGTAAATCCAGCTGTTCTGTGTTCTGCCTCAAATGTTCATTGGAGAACATTAGTGAACAAACACCATCACGAAGACCCAGGAACACGCCAGACAGGTCAGGGATTCACTTTTGAAGATTTAAAGCAGGGTTGGATGACAAAACAATATCCCAACTGTTGAACATCTAAAATAGCACATCAACTTTATCACTGATGCAGCAAATATGCGTGAGAAGCTTCTTTGGTCAATGGCTGGACTCTTTAACCTACTTGTTCATCCTGAACACACCATCGTCATAGTGAAGCATGGTGGTGGTAGCATCATGTTGTGGCATTGCCATGATTTTCCTAGCTTTAATGAAAAGAAAACAAGTGATTTTATTCAGTCCTAACAGCGGTTCACAAGCCCCTTTCCCAACCTCGGTGATCTGGAACCATACGTTAAGCAACAGGTTACAAACCTTGGAGTAGCACTGGATTCAGGTTTCAAGTTCAACAAGCAGGTCAACTGTGTTTTGCAGAAAAGTTTCGTTCAGCTACACCAGGTTGCCAAAGTAAAACCAGCCGAGTCAAAACGTGACTTGGAGAGAATAATCCATGCTTTTATCACAACGTGACTAAATTATTGCATTTCATTTAATGCTGGTATCAGCTAGGTCTCCCCTTCACACCTTCAGCCTGTTCAGAATGCTGCTGCTCGACTTTTGCAAGCAAACAAGAACATATCTCACTTGTGCCCTGTTCTCCACTGGCTGCCAGTGTGCCAAAGAATTGATTTTAAAATCCTTCTCTTGGCTTTTAAATGCATAAATGGTCTTGCTCCTCCATACCTCTCTGACTTGTTTTAGCCCACTCCTCGGGCCCTTAAATCAGCTGACCAACTTCTGTTGGTTGTACCTACACTGCAAAAACGGAACTAGAAATAAGTAATATTTTCTCAAAATTTGTGTATTTGTCCTTGATTTGAGCAGGAAAATAAGATGATTTGCCAATGGAATAAGATTTTTGCACTTAAAATAGGAACAATTCACCTCAATCATCTTATTTCAAGTGCAGCATGTCTAATTATCTTATTTTAGGGGTAAAAATACTCACTCCATTGGCAGATAATCTATTTTACCTGCTCA
This sequence comes from Fundulus heteroclitus, assembly GCF_011125445.2. Lineage (NCBI taxonomy): Eukaryota > Metazoa > Chordata > Actinopteri > Cyprinodontiformes > Fundulidae > Fundulus > Fundulus heteroclitus. The sequence continues at coordinate 13,304,446 of NC_046379.1, read as the reverse complement.
AATCAAGGATAAGTGCACTAACTTTAATAACATTTTACTTATTTTTAGATCCGTTTTTGCAGTGTAAAACGAGGTCATAGCTCAGAGAAGATGGTGAAGGCTTTTTCAGTTACATAAAATGTTAAACAGATTTTTTTACTTTTTTGTCTTTAATGTTACTCCATGCTTTTGTGGTATGTTTTATTCTGCTTTTGTTGCTTTTGGTTTTATATTATTATTATTATTATTATTATTATTATTATTATTATTATTGGTAGTAGTAGTAGTAGTATTTTGGTTTAATCTAATTTAGTACAGTACAGCACTGTGGGGAAACAGATTGTTTTTGAAATTTGCTTTATGAAATGAAATGGATCTTGGTTTGAAATAGTCTAGGTGTGAAAAAGCTTTTAGAGACATACACAACAAGACTTGCAGCTGTATTTGCAGCAGGCAGACAGTTGTAAAAAGTATTGACTCGGAGCGGGTTGCAAGCAAGTGTCCAATGCTTTTCACATTTTTATTTCTTAAAAAGCTTTAAAACCATTTGTCATTTTCCTACCATTTCACAATTGAGCACTGTTATGTGTTGGTCTATCACAAATCAATTCAGTAAAATACATTAAAGTGTGGGGATAAAGTGCTGCGCGGCGCTGCATGTCCATAATTTCTTCCTACTTGGAGTGTATTGACTGGCTATTTGGAGTTGATTTCACCTCAGCTTTTTAGCCTTATCTAAAAAAAAAAAAGAGAGAGTAACAGGACTATCAGACAATACACAGTGTTTCCGGCTGTCTCCTGAGGCCATAAACAGAGCATTTAGATAAATAAACAGTGAGCATTTTACATAAATTAACCCTTGATTTGCCTGCAACAGCCTGGCAACTGTTTTGTGTGTGTGTGGCCTCCATGTCATCCTGCCGGCGCTCCTCCTGAGTGAGCGGCTGACCGGCCCATCAGCTTGTCTAAGACCTGCCAGTCACTCCGACAAGGAGGGGCAAAGATCTGGAGTGAGATCCAAACTCCAACTCCTCCACCTCCTTCTCCTGCTCTTCCTCTCCTGCCTCTCAGCATATTACACAAGTGATTGACGCTAATGAAAACTGGGACAGTGGGTGTTTTTTTTTTTTTTTTTTTTTTTTTTTTTCTTCATACGCTCGTGCCAAGAATCATGACAAGAATCCAGAGTGAGGCGCCGAAGACGGGAGGCGAAACCGATCGCTGGGACGTGATTAATAAGAAAATATTTTAGAATATTCCCAGCGTCAAATAAGTGGTGATAAAGCATGGAGCGGTGACTAAGATCTGGCATGTTTTAGCTGCCGTGCTACAATCAGTTTGAATTAGATCAAGAGGACGGCAGCTTGAGAGAGACATGGGAGAACTAATGTGGTTAGCACCTATCTGATTAAAAATGCCCCACTTCGCAATACTTTGTCACAAGTTAGCATGTATCTATTGATGGCGAAGCTTTACTTTGGCAGGACCCAGTGAGGACATATGAGAGTTTTCACAAGCTGTGTGCGTTTCCTTTTTGGGCTATTCAAGCAAGATGTGTCCTTTTTAAAACATAATGTTAAAAAAAAAATCAGATGATGACGACCAATAATAAGCTTTTTAATTTGTGTTGAAGACCTAATCAGCTTTAGCTGCAGTCAAGAAAAAGTCAAAACACGGCCTATCTAGCGGCTCTTCATTCTGCTCCATTTAGCCAGCTGTCAGTGGAGAAATTGGTTTTGCAGGTTGTTTTTTAAATTGATTCTGCACCTCAGCCGCTGTCAAAATCTGTTGTTTTCATTGACATTTTTCGGGTATTTAGATTTTTTTTTTTTTTTCACCCAATTGGACTTAATTATAACCGTGCCATAAATGTCAACACATGAGAATGTTTGGATAGCTTAGGCAGGACTTTGTATAAGTGCAAAGAAATTAGAAAATAATAATGATCTTTTTTAGCATGGGATAAAAAGCTGTTCAGACGATTTGTTTTACATAAGCAAAATTTTTATTTGTAAAAGAGAATATTCTAGACTTTGCACAAACAGAGTAAAGATTAATATTACTGGTTGATTAGAGGTACACCGCCCTCCACATTTAGTGGCTCTCCAGGTAAGGTTGATTAAACAAAATTAAAATAAATCCATATTTTATTGTAGTAACTGAAATCCTATTGATTTATTAGGTGTGAAACATAAACACCACATTTACACGCTGAATTATAAATATATTTATTTAGTTTTTCCCCAAAACTCTGGAGTTCTATTAAGAAATTAATAGCTTCCTGTTTCCCTGTGATATAGATGTGACACATGGATGCATAACCACTGGCCACTCTTCAAAATAGGAAAGACGAGAGAGCATGTTGTTCAGCACAGAGATATCAGAGTTGATCTATTGCAATAAGAAAATACTTACTTGCCTAAACTTGTGTACATTTATTGTCAGAGCATCAATTACAAAGTTTAAAACAACTGGAACTGTGGCCAACAACAATGGACAAAGACCCAGATCCATATTTCAGGAGAAAAATGTCATCACTGGTCAGTCTACCCTAAGGCTACTAGTAAAAATGAAGTGGTGGGCGCCGCACGTCGCATCAGAGCACATTCACGTGTTTGTGTGTTGCTCGATGGCAGCACCCTGCCTTTGTGATGTCATCCCAGAGCATCTGGTCACTAGGAGACATGCACATAAAATCCGTCTGTGTGTTTAATAATGCTCACTGTATGCTGATCACGCAAATTTTAGTTTTTAACTTATTTTGTTTTACCTTCAGGGGTCGTGAAATGGGTCGCCACACTGCTCGCTCAACCATAATATCGCTGCTCACTTCCTTATCTTCCTTATTATTATTGGCAGATAGCCACACACTTGTTCAGTCTACAGCACTGCCAAGCTATGGGTGATCTCAAAGTGCGTGCTCTTCGCCCCAGCTTGGATCCAGAATCCAATGGCATGCACAGCGCATGCCCCTTCCTATGAGAAAACAGTCTAAGGGGAGCTTTTCAGCCCCAAACACTCCATGTAGGTCTGTCCCAGAGCTGCAACATATGACAAATTGTAATTGCAGAGTCTGCGTGTGTAATAAAACATTTGCAAGAAACTGCCTGGATGTAGTTTGTGTCAGGTTAGAATATTTCAAGTACCATGCATTCACACTCTGCCTATTTATAACACGTAATATTTTTATTTCATTCTTTAATGCCCTGGGCAGGGATATTTCTTTAGTGACCGCGATGCTAGAGCTCAGGGAGTGTGGTAAGGACAATTCTAAAGAAAGTAAAGTTTCTTGAAAATGAGGATCGATCCTGATCAAAATCTATATTGTCATTTTTTTTAATTGTCCAGCTCTTGTCCAGCCTAAAGCAATGGGGCGGGTAAATACATATCATGCCAGCAGTGACGTAAGGTAAAGCTGTGGGCCTCTTTCTGTTCTAAAGGCCCTAATTGATTTTTTTTTTTAAATAGCAGGGTGAAATATCTGTTGGTATCTTCCGAGAATAAAAAAATGAAATAAAAAATAGTTAAAACTGGGTATTTTAATAGTGTAATCATTCAAAAACACAGAACAGAGAAATCCTTCAGCAAATAAAAAATCAACTCTCTTATATGGCGATTTCAGACCCCAAACCTAAATCCTGTAGAAAACTTCTGAACAGAGCAAAGGAAAGAGATTTGGCAAAAAGAAAAACAAAGTGTTTAAGAAGAAAAGCATGTGGTAACTTATAGGGTAAAAAGAAGCTTGCATTCACATCAGAAACGGCAATAACTGAAAGACAGATGAATATATATATATATATATATATATATATATATATTCATCTGTCTTTCAGTTATTGTTGTATATGACCAAAAAGTTTCAAATACTAGGTGTTTTTCCAACTGAATTAAGGTGGCTAAATTAAAGGTTTTATTTCCATTGTTTTCATTTGAGCTTATGCAACTGCAATAACATTTAAACATTGATATCTTTACCAAAGGCCACAAGAAGCATACTGTATAAAGGTTTCAAATGTGGAAACTTTTCCAAGTAAAAGTCGTTTGAAGCGCGGTATAGGCGCGCGCTCGCATCCATATGCACCGTGTTTGTGTCAGCCACCAGTCAGGCTCCCTCACGGGAGTGATGCGACACGTCACACGGATGAGCACATTCGTTCCCCCTGACAGCGGTCAGAGGAGAGCAATTTCATTATGTCATGTTTTCACCTGGCTGTCAAACAAATGTACACACGCCGAGTGGAAAATACCAGCCAAGACAGGCAGAGGGAGCATACGGAGCGGCAGCATATACCTGTGAAAAAATGTATTTCATGCTTTGACAGTTTATATATATTGTTGTGCGTATGAATTACTTCTGTATGTATGCTCACATAGATGAGTGACAGTGGTGTTTCAGTGTGTGAGAGAGAGAGCTGCACTGTGAGAGAGTTAAGGAGGGGTATGTTGACAGAATGCCAGCCTATCATACACCCCTACACTTGCACAAATCTATCTTGTCGGAGCGCCACAGCAAGCCTGTGATTCCCTCGTCTCCTCACTTCTCCTCCCCTCCACCCCAATCCCCCCCCCCCCCCCCCCACCCCCTCTGTCAGTCTCTCCAGGAAGCAAATCCAATACACTGTAACATTATCCGGAGCCTTGCCTTGCTATTTGGATTCTCTCCCGGAGCCAAAAAGGCACACACAGGGCCAAATTGATTTTCCTGTTGCGCTAGATTTGTGACAGTCGAGCAGAAATCACATTGCTCAACCGCCAACCTCCCCCCTCCTCATCAGCCATCTCATATGTGAGCACAAACACACACACACACACACCTCTTGGTGTCTGTCAAGCAACTCTGAGCGTCTTCGGAATATTCTCCCCAACTTTGAGACATCGGTAACAATGAAGAAAGATTTCCGTCTGTCCGTTTGAGCCGCGGATGAAATGAGCGAGGTTGTCCGGTTAAAGGGCACAACCAGATGTCTCAGAGTATCACAAAATGTAACTTTACAGGCGTAAAGTTTCCGGCTGGAGATAAGCGTTTGCCATTTGGTTTCATCGCGTGCACCCTGTGATTTGACAGGATATCTACAGCAGCAGTCTGTCAGAGCAGCGTCATCTTCTGTCAAGACTTCGCCAAAACCTGTCAGTTCTCCGAAAATGAGCCGAAAGACGCAGCCGCTCCCCGGCCGAATCTGATGCATATTACATCAAACTTCAAACGAGCGGCACGGAAAGTCAGCTGTCATCAGCTGGGAGCAATGTTGCTGATGACGTGGAGGTGAGAGTTGAGGTTTCAGCCCTGCAAGAGAAGAAAAATCTGAATTAGAATATTATTTACAATAAATGCTCTGGTTAGGCCCACACTGACAAGATCTAATTTAGATCCCAACATATTTCAACAGTTACCAACCTGAATCCTATTGACCAATTTTTAGAACGATTTTAGATCAGATTGATATTGATCTTATTCAGAAAGGGCCTGTCAGTCTGTTTTAAGAACCAACCAGAGTACGGACAAATCTGTAATGAAAATTTCAAAAATCTGTGATGCACCTTTTGATAAAATCTTTGCGTCCTTGTCCTGCTCTGTCTAAGCCATGCCTTTGATACTGTGGTTCAGACCTATCGCTTCATGCTTGCTCAGTATGAGGGATTGCTGCAAAGCCATGGACAATGCAGACGACTCTCCCTGTAGCTCTACGCTTCTCCGGGAGTGAATGCTGCTTGTCGGGACTTTGATGCAATCAACTGGTTCCCTAATATAGGAAATTTTTGACCAATCTGTATAATATGATTGAATTTGACTTTGTAAAGTGCCTCAAGATGACATGTTTCATGAATTGGTGCTATATAAATAAAATTTAATTGAATTTAATTTAATTTTAGGGTCTGCGGGCCACATCGGGCCCAATAACTACCTTTGAGCAGCCGTGTGAGTTTGTAGTAAGAGTGTAAATCCTATATATAACCCACATAAAGTGATGGTCCCTATTTTAAAAAGTGATAGCGACGAGGAAAGGTAGACATCCTGCCCAACCAATCAAAATACAGAGGCTCCTGTGTTTCAACCAATGGGAATGAAGTCTACCGATGTGTGTCCCAAGGCCCGTGGTCTCAGACTTGGAGAAGTTGACTCTCATCGCAGCCCCTTCACACTCAGCAGTGAACCACTCCAGTGTGCACTGAAGGTCCTGGGTCAAAGAAGCCAACAGAACCACATCATCTGTAATAAAAAAAAAAAAAAAAAAAAAAAAAAAAGTGATCCCGAGGTTCCCAAACCAGACGCGCTCCTCTCCACAACTACACCTTGAGTTCCTGTCCGTGAACATCCCATACAGGATCAGTGACGAGGAGCAGCAATGGCAGGGTACAACGGCTACTTTGTTTTATTTATTTTTTTGTTCTTGTTTTATTTATTTTTTTGTTCATTTTCCTTTTCATAATTGTGTGTAATTCTATATAACTGTAGCTGTTAAGTATGAGGTTCGGTTCACTAAAGCCGACTTGTTCTTTAAATTCCCCCCATTGTCTCATTTAAACACATCCCTGTGCTCCTATAGTGTCATTTATTCTGTAAGAACCATTACTGTGTTACTTTGTTATAGCTGCAACACTACAGCGATAACACTTTTATTTTTAAGGCCACTATTGTTTTCTTGTTGTCGATGGTGTGTTCATGAACTACAGGAAATGTGAGAGGCTTTCAAGAGATTAGCTCTTAACACTTTAGTAGGTCAGCTAACACAAAAAAGAATAATTGATGCACAATGCAAGAGTTTTTAACAATGCATGGACGTCTAAAACATTTCTTTGCTAAAGTTGAACATAAAGATGCGTGCTTAGTGAGTGGAAAACATAAAGCGGCATTTAGGAATCACAATTTGAACCTCGAACAGTAAAATATGAAGGGAAGTACAAGAATTTGACTGATGCCGAGCAGGCACAAGCATCGGATTTGCAAGCTAAACTGCAAAAGTAACAAGGATTGTTTTTTTTTTTTTTTACAAAAATCCACTCTTCCAGGGATGGAGCAGTCGGGACCAGTTTTGTAATATCACAAAAAAAAGAAAAATGCATGATATGATGAGCCATTCTCTGATGGGGAGTTTATCAAAGACTGTTGATGAAACAATGGAGTCTGCAGCGCTAATTTGCCCTGAGAAAAAGGACTTATTTGTAGACGTGTCTCTCTCTAGGAAAACCATAACGAGGCACATTGTGAACATCGCAGGGAGTTTAGTGGCGGCGGGGTGGCCGGGCTGAGACCATTGTTCACTGAGGGGTGGCCGAAAACAGATCTTAGGGTTCTTTTTGTGGATTTAGCTGTTTGTGTTCAGTGTCTTTGTCACTCTCTCATTACATAAAAAACACATAGATGACTTGCAGAGACACGTGACTAACTTTGCCCTCTCACCTATAATTTATAACAAAATACACAAAAATTAGTTCTGAAACGAACATGAATTTTCTGTTTGTCGTCTCTCATGTTAGTATATCATCAGCTTGTGGAAGTAAAATGTGAAATAAGAAAAAAAAAAACAGCTTTCACGACCAGCTTTGGCATGATTCTGCCATTCAGAATGTTGAAGAGAAGTCTCATGTCACCTTGTGCAGCAGGAAATGATCAACTTTTATACGGGCAATGACTGCCAATTACATCAGGATGACCTGCATAATACACTTCCTAATGAGTTTATAAACAGCTAATTACCTCTGTAAGGATTCATCCTTGTTAGTGTAACTGCATGGCAAGTTTGAAAAAAAAAAAAAAGATTTGAAGACTTCAAAACAGTTGAGAATGAAATGCACATGATTTTTTTCCCTTTACTTATGTGGATAAGTCATCCAGTGATGTCCATCTTGAAGTCATTGATCTGCAGTATGATAAACCCGCCGTCAGAGCGTTTTAAGTCAGCATCATCGTCAGAGTTTTATTTCTGACTAAAAAAAGAAATCTTTTCACCCTTGAGGAGGCATGCTCAGAGGATGTTGGTTCTTTTTGGATCTGCTTATATCTGTGAGCAAAAGTTCTTAATGAGCAGTTTGAACAAATCCTGTTACAGATCCTCCAAGTGATGATCAGTCGTGTGCTGTCCTTTGCATAGCCACCTCAAACCTTCAACCAGACTTCAGTTCACATGTTCAAGCCCAGATCAGGCAAGGTTTCTCCTACCAAACACTAAGAAAACTGAGACGAACCAAATCACAAACACTGAGTGCAGGTATTACTTTTGGTTAAGGTTAATGTGACGTTAGTGTTTCAAAGCAAGTCTACAGAGCTGCTTTGATCTCTCATAAGCATTTCAAGTATTTTCTGAACTAAATTATGGTCTTCCCCAATACTCATTATAAGGTTCCACCGATTTTAATTTGTGCATAGTTACCCTTGAATAAGTTTTCAGGAAACATGTGATACAATTCCATGGTCATGTAGAGGAAACAGATCTGTATTTTACTCTCTCTTGATGTCAAAGGTCAATTATATGCTCATTTTATCTGTAACCTAGACATGAAGATGTGGATGACAAACGTTTCTTCAGCTTAAGAAACAAAACAGACATGGTAGTCATGGATCCTGTAACAGACAGAGAGAAACTTTTCTGGCACTTCAAGCGAGTGAGCAAAAAAAAAAACAATATGATAGTAAGAATGTGCTACGTTTCATAATGGAAACCTGTTGGTATCTTTCACTTCTATACAAGATAACACACTGAATAATAATAAAGCATCCAAACTGCATTACACTTCCTGTACTAGCTGCAGTTTTCAATAAAACAGTATTCCCTGAGGATGTATTCGCTCCTCACAAAAGAACCAGCAGGCAGACGTTGAGCCCTAAATTGACATTATGTCAGACTGTAAGAAGTTGGGAAATATGTTCATGAGTGAAACAGGGCCGATTACGAAGTCTAGAGGGGGTTTGGTGTGTATTTACACAGAGATTTGTAACATGATTTAAGAGAAAAACAAGTCCTGTTTAACGGATGTTTACACAGTGCCTGCTGATTAGAGAAGGTGTCACAATGAAAACCTCAGCTGTGATGAACTCATATATTCTCAGTTTGAGTGAAGATTTTTTTTTCTAAAGTGGATGATTACAAAAACGTTTTGGATTTGAGGTTATTTTCTTTCAGTACAACATTCATGCATCGTGGAAACCATCCCCTCGACATCTCGTCCATGAATGTGTGTGTGGATACATGTCTCCAAGCAACCTTGATTCTTGCAGCAGCTTCCTTGTCATTGTGAGTAGGGAACATGGCAAGATGGAACTACTGCAAGTAAATTTTTATTTTAGCCTGCTCTGATGTAATGAGCATAATTTGATTAAAATACTTTATTCTAAATCTGGATCATTTCTTTAAGAAATCCCAAAAAGCTCTCAAACATATTAATTTTAGATGTAATGCTGCTTTTGGTTGTACTGTATCTGCTTATTTGTGCAATATGTAAAGGACTTTCCTGCACACCTCTAAATAAGTATAAGTTGTTAAACTTTGGCCAGCTTTTAAAATAAAAGTAGATTGCTGATCAAAAGGGGTTTTGAAAGTCTATTTATTTTTAACGGTAAGACGACTGAAATAATGACTATTTGCACACTTTTTAGTTTCTCAGGAAGAAGTGTTGGTACATTCGACTGGAACATGTATCTCTTTGACCTGTGTCTGTGTCTCAGGATAATTTCCTTATGGTTACATAATGACAATAAAGACTCTTGATTCTTGATAATGTCATACAATAAATTGGACGCATCACAAAATGTCATTTGTTTTTTGGTCAGTATTTAAAACTGTAAAAAGTAACCAAGTCCCTGAACACATAGAACTTGAACAAAAAGAAACGTACCGTGTATTTCAAATCTATGTACAGTATTTGGTTACATTTCTGTATGCCTAACTGCATTTGAAATCAACAATGCAATTTTGTCATTTGGCATTTTTGTAGCCGCTAGTAACCACAGAGGACCTCCTTGCTCCTCCACATCCCAGCTGCCTCTGTCTGCTGCTGAGGATCACAAATACTCCTCTCAGCTCCTTCCATTTTGTTTTCACTCTTTGTCTCTTTCAAACCACAATCCTTGGAGGTCCAGTTAACATTGGCCTGCCTGGTCTCTATCTTCTACCTCCTCTTCTTCCTCTTATCCATTTTTCACCTCCCCTCCAAGTTTTTCTTTTTCTCTAATAAGGTGAATGGAGCTTGCAGGCGAGCACTCTGGAGAGCCAAAGCTGTTTATCTGTGCTTCGCTTCAAGAGCTTCCGGGGCCCAGAAATGGATAGAGAGGTCAGAGAAAGTGGAAGGGAGGGAAAGGGAAGAAGGGTAGGAGAGAATGCTGGATCTGTTCTTAATTGCTAATAGGCTCTTGTGTAGCCAAAGTTTTAAATTTGCTCTCCTTTACGTTAACCTACAGCTTAGGTCTGTGTTTGCAGACCATTTTTATTTAACATATCTGAAGAAGAAAGAGTATAATTGGAAACAGCATTTTTACTCTTTGTTCTAAGGCTGTTTAATAGCTTTTGATTGAATATGTACATTATTAAACAATAGATTTTAGAGAAAATTAGAAATGTTTGTTTTGGAGTATCAGAAGTACAATATATTAATATAGTATATATTAAGTAAGTAGATATTTTAAAAGGAAGTTGCTTTGATTTAGAAATGTCTTACATACCTACTGCGGTTAACTTAGTCCTGTTCCAAAACATCCAAAAACCAAACGTTTTATTCTGACTAGGTTACATTTTGATAATGAACATGAGGAGATCGTCTGCATACAAAGATGTTTTATTTATTTAATCTTTGAATCTGACACTATTAGATTCCGCATAGATAATCCATGCAGCAAGTTATGTTATTGGCAAGCTGCGGTAAATGTTCATTTTTTCTTACACTGCTTAGACTTAGAGGAAGATACCCACTCCACATTGACTTGGCATGCAAATAAGATCAGAAAACTGACCCATCACTTTTGTTTTGTTTTATTTTATTTGTGGGCTGTACCCTGTCATAATGGCACCCTGGGAGGTGAGCCATGTCACCTATTTAAAGAATTGCCACTGGTCAGAGATCACACTTAAAGGAGGCCATTTTGTATACAACACTTGCAAATGGCTTTCTCGATTACAGAGAAAACACATTTTTACTGTAACAGAAAATGCCATTGGGGACATGCAGCCAAAAGACGAATTTGTCCTCGATTGCTTCTGGTGAAAGTTACCAGAGATAAGGAAGGGTGGGGGTTGGGGGGGGGGACTATTATGTGTTTTTCAGCTTTGGGTGTGTGGAACATTGCAAGTTTTCTTGTCATACCACTCCCTAAGAGGCTGTGTGGTGGGAAAAACGCTGTGTGGTGGGAAAAACGCCTCTGGCTCGCCCGGTCCCCCTCTCTCTTTCTCTCATTATTTTCAACGCACTTGCTTTCCCTTATGTTGCCTCTTGTGTCTCGCATTCTCTCGTCCCCACCCTCTTGCCTTCCCATTACTGTTTGTCTCTGCTTTATTCGCTCAAAGCGTTGCTGTGGTGCAGGCCTCCCACTGAGGAACAAGGCTGAATTTTTCCATCCATATCTCTGCTTCTATACCTCCCCCTCCTTTCTCCACAACTCTCCTCCAGCTCTTTTTTTTTTCCTCTCTCCCCTTGTGTCCTCCTTTTTCCGTCTTCTTCCCCCACCAACCAAGCCGCCATCCACCCAACTTTTTTTTTTCACCCCTCTCTCCTGTATTTCCCGTACTTCGAAGTGAAACAGCAAAGCGCTGTCCCTGTAGGTATTATATGCACAAAGCACACCGTCGGCCAAAATAGGAGGGTAAAAGGAGCATGCCTGCTGCGTTAGCCGTTTAGAGAAATCCCATTCGAACTCTGTCCGACTGGAAAACCCTAACCGGAGCGCAGTGTGCAATTATTTTCTTTCCCCGACACCTATTTTCATGCTTTCTCTCGCTCCATCGCTCCCTCTCCCACTGTTTTTAGCTTGAGCTGCAGTTTTTCTTTACTTACAGTTGCTACTCAGCGTTGGAAGTAATGAGGATCTTGGGAGAGCGCTTGTTTTTGTGAGCCACTGCAGGCCTATGTTCATCCCCCACAGGGAGAGTTAACATTAGCCCCCGGCTTAGAGAAGCATTCAGTCGCACCCATTGAGATCTAAACCACCGTTATTGGAGCCCACTGTTTGTCTGCCTCTTTCCCCTAAAGAAATGGCAAATGGGAGGGTTTTACCTCGCCGTGTGAGTGTGTGTTTGTTGGGTGGTGCAGGTGTGTTTGCATTTATTGCCCGAGGCTTGTATTAGGTGATGGTGCTGAAGCAGCCTTTTCTCTGTGTTTTGTATTAGTCTATTAGCACCCACCACACTTGACTCACTTTATCCAAAATGGCCCTCGTTATTTAAAGCAACTATGTATTTTTGAGAAATATTGTGCACCTATAGAGGAAAGTGACAGCATCATACTTTTGCATGCACACACGATAGATAATTCACCTGCACTGCTTTTGCATGCACTTGATCGGTGGATCATTCTACATCAGCATCATTCACACAGTTTGGAATAGCTCAGAAACTTTATTCTTCTAGGGTCTTGAAACAAAATGACAGTAAAGTCATAAGTTCTCTGCCTGGGCTTTGAACTCCAACAATCATTTACATTTGAAAACATGATGAAAACAAATCTTCAAAGGCCACTTGCACTGTCTTTAAAGGCGATTCTGGGTTATCCTGTGGGATGAGAAATTAAAAGTGTGCATCAAGTTTTTTTACGCCCAAAAGAAGCAACAAATACCCATTAATTTTATCCCTGAGCTGAAAGTCGATGTTTGGATTCTAAAAAGCATTAGCATAATATTTCGGTTATCATTTTATAAGCAGATACGTCTAACAGATACTCAAGTTTAACTTTGAAACTTTTAGATTCAGACATTTTATCTCTGGAAAAAAAAAATACGTAAATTAATTTGATTAAAATAAAAATAGCAACTTTGTAAATCCTGTCCCTATTGTTTGAAACATTTATGCATCCATGCGAGTGACAGAACTTATTTCTAATCGTGTTTATTTGTGAGATATTTGGTTGTTAATGTGTCTCTGCACAGCTGGCTGTTTGTAAAGGTGCAAATTGTGGCCAGGAAATAAATGCAGTGTGATGCAAGGGAGTGGGACAAGATATTGCCACACCACCGATTGTTACACGTGTTAATTACATTAAAGCTCTTGTGGGAACACTGCCATTGTCAGAAATAAATTAACACAAAAAGGATAATTTCATTGTAAAGACAACATTTTCAAGCACTTTTACAGCTGAAACAAATACAAAAATGAAAAAAAAACGTAGACTTTTATGTGAAATAAACTGTTAAAACAGCCTTTAAAATACCTCAACTTTACAAAAGCTGTTGAAAGAAAATATAATGAATAAATTAAATTAATTTAAAAGTTAGCCTTTCAAACAAGTGAAGAAACACATTCAACTTAAACTGACAAAATGCATGAGAATACACGTTAAAAATACATGTTGTCATGACCTGAAGGTTTGGTTTTCTTTTGTATTTCTTTCCTGATCTTTTCAGGGTGTATTATTGTTGGTAAGGTCTTGTCACATTTAGTTGTTTATTATTGTCATTAGGGTTTTGCCTAATGATCACTTTGAATATTAGGGTGTATTCACATTTGCCATGTTTGGTCCGTTTTAAATGGACCAAAGTTTCCGCTTGGCTCGAATACTGGTCTGGACCAGAAAACCTGAACGAGACCCACTTTTTGACGTGGTCTTGGTCTGCTTCCAAACGGACTCTAGTCTGAATACAAGCCGGCCTCGATCCGACCCAACTACAGGATGCATGTGCCTTTTTGGACTTAAATGAGCCACCGTTTGACCCTTGTGTTGGTGAAGCTACAACTGCATGGATGCTACAATCAATGAGCCATGGACAGAGCTGGAGCAACAAGGGGACATTTGGGCAGACGAGCACATAACTATTTTTCTCAAAAAGAAATTACATTTAAAAAGGCTTTATTTCAAAAACATGAATGTGAAACTTAGCATATCAGCAAAAAAAAATAAGACTTGGAGTTTTATACATGGTCTCTAAAATAGAAAATGTATATATTTCCCGTACTAATAAACTTCTTTATATGAGATGAATTTATAATACTAAAGTAATCTGCTCCACACATAAAGTACAACCTATGTTAACACACTTATTTAAAGGGCAACTGAAACTACACTCAATGAAGTGCCAATTAAGAATAGTTCTACATTTAACTCAACAGTTCACAACCAATTTTACACACTTTAAATATCTGTATATTAATATGTGCAGTTTATCACTCGTTAACTACATTGAAATTAATTATGTTGTTAGGTTTCTAGGGCCTATAATTAGTTTTTGTTAATTGTGCTGCTATAAATAGCTGCAGTCATTAATAACAGTTGTCTGTAAGGATGGCTGCTCTGGGTGTTGATTAAAAATTTAATCAACATTTATTTATTCAGTGATAATTTAAAAAACAATATTTTTAGTTTTTATATATTATACATGCATTCATTTCCAATTAAAGCTAGTTTAGCTTGTTTAGTTTTTTCTTGTTTGTTAATAATCACAGGATGTTCATGCAACCGTGGCTTTATAAATGAAGGATTAGGAGTACAAAAAGAAACCATGTTGCTGTTATAGAGGCAGCATCAGAAGAAGCAGCGTTTCCGAATGAATTTTCATATGTAGTTTGTAAAAATGATTTTGTAGCAGGCAAGTAAAGGTACGCACTCAGTTTGTGCTGGCATTTAGCTCACTCCTTTCTATACTCTGCAGAACGTGAATAACAACTGCAGGTCAAAGAACCAGCTCATGAATTACAAATGGTGTGGATTAAAAGTGCCAGAATTTACTGAGGGGCCTGTTTGTTTTATTTGCAAGTGATTTATAATGGCAACTTGTTAAAAATTATAAAGATGAAAGGATAAAGGCAAGAGAAGGGAGGGAAATGCAGGAAAAGGGCTTTTTGGATTAAAGTTATTTGGCTGTGCAGAATCTTCTAATTGTCTTCATTACTTTTTTTGCACTTATTTTTCCCCTTTCGTTGTCCCTTATTGAAGCATGCACAAAATGTCTTTGTAGTAATTTCATCTGGGGTGAAAATTTACATGGTTCTGTGGAGGGATTAGTGGAGCATAGAGGTCACTGTTTCCACCGCCACAGAGGCATACGCTTCCAAACACGCTGTGGAAGATGCTGCCACTCCCCCTCTGCTTTCCAAGCAAACAGAACCTGACAGCATAGCGGGTGCCTGGTATATATCACTGCACACACACTCAAAGCCTAGCCTTTATCGTAGGGTCGGCTTCTACAGTTAAAGAGTTCAGCAAACCGCTGCCGGCATCATTCATCCTCAGTACCTCCCTATCTGATCCCCAAATGCAGCTAAATCCGTCCCTTTGGCAACAAGTTGCCATGACCCTTAACTACACGCTTAAGGCTTCTCCAGTCAGTGATGCGAAAATCACTCTGCTGCATAATACTGCAGCAGAGTGTAATACACACAAACCAGGGAAACCACATTAGAATATACTGGAGGAAGCACTTACGCATATTTAGTTGTAAACTCACACTGCCTTCCTTCTAATATTGAATAAACCAATGTTTGGAAGTTTTAAGAGGAAATATTTCAGTAATGCTCAAGAACCCAACACAGGTTCTTTACAAGAAGCTTGGGAGCTTTAAGAGCCAAGAACATTGTTATGATCGTAACGTTCCAAAATCTTTATTTCTTAAGCTTCGGCTGTTTCTTTTTTATCACAGCATCCGTCCCCACTGAATACTGTAGTTGCTATCAGTCACAGCTGAAGAACAAAACTTCTTCTCGACCCTGGACTCTGACCACCATGTTTGAAGCCTACTACGACACCCAACACAACATTCTCATCAATCAGTGCTCAATTCATTCCACCAGGACAGAATGCGATTGCTGTTCTTTAAAAACAGAAAACCTTGTTGTCTTCAGATTGCTACCACTGGGGAAACTTGTTGATTGAGCCGTTTTTTTTTTAAGCCAAGTACCAAAACAACTGATCAGCTGAATCATTTTAATACAACTAATCACCAATTTCTTTCTGGATGTAGAAAGTCCAACATGATATTTAATTTTCTTTACTCTTCGAAGTACCTCCTGAATCTGGGACTTAAGGCCCGTTTACACTACACTTTTTTAACCGAGCCGAGACCAATCCGAGCTCGGTAACCGAGATAACTTTTGTGTGTAAATGGTCAGCAGACTGAACTGAACCGCGCTAAACATAACCGGACCGCGCTAACTGCAGACCAGTTCCTGAGTAGGTCTCAGCCCGTTTTTTTTTTTTTTTTTCTGGCCCGGTTTTCTGATAAAAAGCGCATGAGCAGACCACGTCATCCCGTTACAGTCAGCTGACTGTCCGCGTTTTTTCCGCCGTGTCTGGCTGCACGTCCCGATTCACACTCCATTCAGACAAATTTCAGACATTCATAATAATACTAGCTTCCTTACCGTTCCTCACGGTTTCCAGTGATGATTCTGCTTTGCAGTGTGATGAACCTCAGTGTCTGTCGTTGTTTCCTGCATCTGTAAATCCTTACGTTCGTTTGTCTTATCCACGTCCCAAAAGCCGACTCTGTCTAACCATAACATCCTGAAACAAAACACCGCCGTTTTGTTTTGCTGCTTACGCCTTCAATCCCAGAGAGCGGTTGTACCGCAGATCACCACTAGGAAGCGAGGAGCAACCAAGGAACCGGAATAGTGTGGTGTGTAAATGGTCGTCTTGGCTTGGTTAACTGATCCAAGCTCAGACTGGTCTCGGCTCGGCTCGGTTAAAAAAGTGTAGTGTAAACTGGCCTTTATAGCCTACAGTGGACATAAGTGACAGGACCATCTGCGTGTTGGGTCCTGTCCAATGTGATGAAGCCTGGTTCCTTTTGCTTTTGTGTTATATCTGTTCCTGTGCTGCCCTTCAGTCCAGCTTCCCCTAAACCCCTGTGTTATTTCTTGATAACAGGCACTTCTGTAATTCTGTTGCCAGTATAGTCCATGCCACCGCTTATCCTTTGTGCTGTATACCACTCCAGGATCATTACTGCTTTGCCCTGGATGGTGTCTGATGCTCAAAAAACACCGCATCCGATTTGGCATCTGATCGGGCAGAAAATTGGGTCGTATGATGGCCGAATGGGACCGTGCAGACCACCTGCAAACTCCCCGCGACTACGTAGACAAGGGATCTAATTTTGTCAGACCTGCGTATCAATTTAACTAGAAAGTCATGAGTCAGACAGGAAGTAAAACATATCAACTTTTGGGAACTTTTCAAAGTAAAATCTGTTACTCTCAATGGAAACAATCAGCCTAAGCAACTTCTGATGAAGATGGTCTTCAAACAGTTTCACTAAGTAAAAAGGAAAACGTCAGTTTTCTTCTTCAAGCAACAACTGCAGCATTGTGATTACTGATGCACCAGATTGTGTTTATGCTGCCAGGATTATAGGTATGTACTCTCACATGAACAATGAACTATGAAATCATCAAATAGAACCTGTTTGATAACATGAAGTATGCAGAAAGCTATGAAATGCATCAGGTTACGCCCTTGACCAAATAAATTCAAAAACTAATGAGGGAAAAAAAGTTGTTGACATCAGTCAGTCTGGAAAGTAATTTCTAGAGCTTTGGGACTACAGAGAAAGACATCCATTGCAAATATCCATGTGGTAAAAACATGGAACAGGAGAGCCTTCCCATGAGTTGGTGGCCTGTCAAAATGACCTCAAGAGCAAATTCACTTCTTATCTAGGAGGTCTCAAAAGAATGCAGAACTACATCTGAAACTCAGTGGGCCTACTTGCCTTTGAATTAAGGCCGGTGTTCATGATTCAAAGAATTGAAGAACACAAAGGCAAAGGCTCGTCCCAGATTTGCCAAAAAATACATGGAAGATCCCCAAGATCTTGGGATGAAATATTCTGCGGACTGACAAAACAAAGAATGGTCATAGATGTCATTACATCTAGCATAAAACTAACACAACCTTTCAGAAAAAGAATATTAGTCAAACATGGTAGTGGGAGTGCAATGGTCTGGGGCCTCTATCATTCACTGTTTACATTAATTTATCATAATTAATGTCACCATGAATTCTGATTTCTGCCAAAAAAAAATCCGGAGAGGCCATGTCTGAACATCAGTTTAGGAACCTAAGCCCAAACTGATCCAAAGCAAACCTACAGAAAAAATGAAGGTTTTGGATTGGCCTGGTCAAAGTCTGGACTTTAATCAAATTGACAGGCTGTTGATGGTTGAGGATCCTCACATTTGGACTGAATTAAGATACTAAAATCCATATTTACTCTACAGTAATGCAAGAGACTTTTTGCCAGTTTTCAGAAAAGCATTTACTCGGTTACATCCGGCTGATATTAAAATACTTTTGATTTAAAATTTGTGATAACATGTGATTAAGTAAAAAATAAAAAAGCAAATACTTTTTTATGCCACAATAACTTATCTAGGCTTCCTAAAATACCATGAGGGTTGCTGAAAAATTATTGGGCGTAATTGTTGATGGCCTGGACTTTGTTTTTATTTTCGACTCCCTATAAGGTTAAATGAAAATCGATTAGACTGCATGTATCCAATCTAAATGATATTTCAACAGGATAAATTAGGTCAAATAGTATGTAAAGCCATTTGTTCTCACTAAATTTCTTTACTTTTAACTTTCCTTAGTTATAATGCCGAGCTATGATTTGTAATGAAGTATTACTTTTGCATAAGCAATGCATTAAAATATTTTTCCATTGCCAGTGCAGACGCACATGAAAGCTCGTAGCCAGTGTTTCTTGTGTTATCTCACAGTTGCTTCAGCGTTTGCATACTAATGTCTCCCATTCTCTCCTGCAACATGTTGACAGACTAACTAATCGAATATTCCCTCTTTGAAGCAGTGCCGCTGGAACTATTCAAGTGTAATGCAGGGGGGCTCTGTGTGTCTGTGGCTGTGAACATTTCAGTACATGTCTTAAGTGCCTCTGTGCTCTTACATGTGCTTCCTTGTGTGCTCTTCTGTGTTTATTTACACTTGTTTGTGCAATTACTTTTTACGTCCGTGCATGTTGTTTTTTGCGTGCCTGAGTGCGAGTAGGCGGCGGATAGATGGAAATGTTGTTTATGCATTTTTATGCAAAGCAATTATGTTGACTTAATTGGGTTTGTTTATGTGGAGAGTGTGTCACCTCCAGTCATGTATTGCTTCTGGTGTGGACGGACACACACACACACACACACACACACACACACACAGCACACAAACACAGTTACATATGTAAAAACACTTCTTGAAATAGCATAGATTTTACTGAGTGATTGGATAACACCAACTGTGTCCTTTATTGTAAGAGACTTTATAGTCATTGAGTTCTGATGATTGAGCAACAAGCTTGTATTAATAATGCACTCTAACTGTGCTTTATTACTGTTACTTTTGGAGCATGTTCCTATGCATGTTAAACATTTGCACATCCCTCAAGTGTTAGCTTTTTGCATTTCCTTGAATTTAAATTGGGCAGTAAAATGTCCACTTCAATCCCTTACAATCCAGGTGTATCTCAGTAAATTCTTAACAAAATGTTTTTTTTTTATTTAAGCAATTCAGTAAAAATATGAAACACATAATAAATAGTTTTATTACACACAAAAATGATTCATTTTAAGTGATTTAATGATTTTGGCTTACAATGAATGAAAACCCCAAATTCAGCTTTTCAGAAAATTGTACTATTGCATAAGGCAGATGAAAACTAGATTTTTAATACAGAAATGTTATGTTGTGGCCCACACAATCATGGGAAAGACTGCTCACAGCTATCCGGCAGACTTACATTCACATCCTTATAAAGTTGGGTAAGCTACATAATTCAAAAAAGAATAGCACTATTTCAACATATTTTTACTCAAGTAAAAGTAAAACGTTGTCATCCAAGAAATTACTCAAGTAAGAGTAAAAAAGTATTCAGTAAGAAGGGTACTCAAGTACTGAGCAACATAACAGCTGATGGTTTATTTTTTTTGAATTATGTAATCTGACAGACAAAAATATAAGATTGTGTGCAAATTCTGGTATATTAAAGACAAAATAAACACTTTTCAAAATCATTGTTTTGATATTAAACTTGAAAGCAACACTTACAGCAGTTAATATGTATATACAGTATGTTAGAACAGTTCATCAAAAAAGATGCAAACTTCATAGATTTACAATGGGGTTTATGGGGTTCAAGAGGAGATGAAACACCAGAGCCAACAATGCAGACAAACTAAAGGACACAATTACAGAAAACGTGGCTATCTTAATACCTTATCAGTCCCTAAGGATGATAACCTCCATGCCTGGTTGCTTTGATGCAGTAATTCATGCAAAAAGAGACATTTTCTAGTAGGCTAAAATCTCTGTATCAAAAGTATTTTCTTATTGTAATATTCTAATTTTCTGATAAACATAATTTATTTTCATGTTCATCTAAATTAACCAAAAATAAAAAGAAACAAACACATGAAATATTGTACATCAATAGATGTCTGTGTAATATGAGGCTTACTCTATAAAACTAAATTGAATACATTTTTCAATGATATTGTAATTTATTGAGATACACCTGAAATGCCTTTGCCCTTCTTTTCTCCCAATTTGAATCTAAAGATAAAAGGGTAATTTGCCATCTCTTTCCTTCCTCTAGGCCAAATCAATCCACCTTACTCTCTGTCTGCCATTGTCCTAATCAGACCCTCAACTCACTATTGGATTTCAATGGAACAGTCACAGACCAAAGACCTGCACAGCAAACCTAATCGATGTTCCTCAGATGGCTCTGGTTTTCTATTGGGGTGGGGGGGAGGGGTGTAGTGAGGGGGTCTCTTGTTTTAATGATTACACAAAGCAGTGACATTGGGTCCAATGTCTTGATATGTCCTCCTGGAGTGGATTAGTCATATGGCTCATGGTAACCCACAATCAACATGATGTGTGTCTGCAAGGGGCTGATTCTTGGTATAAAAAACTTTCTTTTTTGTTTTTGCTGGTTAAATTACTGAAACATTGTTGAAAAGTTTAACTTTTGTGCAGCCTCAAATGGAAAAACAAAAGTAATCCTTCAGGAGTTGTTTGCTTACATCCTTTTGAGCTTTTTTTTTTCTTCCATTTTTTTTCAAAGCAAAGCAGAAGGAAAGAAAATAAAAATCTATTTACTTTTGACCTCAATTTCGAAAAACAAAGAAGGGAAAACGGCCTACGCTAAAAGTTTTCTTTCACATGACAGCCCTTGAAGGACAGGATTATAACAATAAATCACCCATCACACGAATCCAAACCCCCAAACTCAAAATTCATGTTGCTTTGCAGGTTCAACTGTGGCACCACTAAGCTCTGGAAATGGACCAGATGCAGCTCATCTGCCAATCACACGCTCTCCTATGGCCCAGGAGAGAGGTAAGTCTATAAACTGTGATATATATATATATATATATATATATATATATATATATATATATATATATATATATATATATATATATATATATATATATATATATATATAAGGAAGGCTATGTTTGGACATGCATGTATGTTTTTATGGAATGTGTTTTCTTGGTATTTGTTCTAAAAAGAAACACAATTGAATTTTCCACTGCAAAAAAATAATTCAGACGGGAACAATGTTTTTTTTTTCCTTTTCATGTTGTGAGATAACCTGTAAAGAGCGAGAAAATCAGGAGAAATGTCTCAGAACGGGATTTTGGAAACAAAGCAAACTAGCATCCTGCGGTGGGATTTAAAAGTGCTCTTATGTCCAGTCTGCCTGTAATTTACCGATGTAGTGAATGACCTCTTGTGACAAAAAAAAAACTTTGATTAAAAAATACTGACAGCATTCAGACAGATTCCATTTTCTAATACAATGGTGACCAACATTTTTACCCTAATGCATAGTACCATAGTCCCTTACATTTCTTCCACCAACAGTCACCAGTATAGCTTACTTTGTATTAGTGTGTTATGCAGTGACTAAGTCTCACTCTTTTTTTTCCACATAATCAGTCTGTCTTTTACTTGTCAGTGCCTAACTACCCTGTAGTAATTTGGCTCTCAAAGCATTGTTCCAAGGATACCATCTGTCATGGCACTAAAACTCAGATGGAAGGGAAGTTGAAACGTTCAGATCTCCTCTGCAGTCAAACGTTTTCTTCTCATTTGGCTCAGGCAAGGGGAATAAAACGACTCGCTGTTGTAGCTAAATAATGTGGTTAAACATGCAAGAGGAACATTTGGAGATCTGTGATTGATTACTTATTAAAGTGATCCTGAGGCCTCAGTAGATATTTGTACTGGCAGACGATGCATAAAAAGGAAGGACTGTTGTAAAAGCTCATATTTTAATACCTGTTTATGCTAACACTAGCGGCCCCCTAAGTGGTCTGGCTGTTAACTCACTACTTTAGCTATAGGCCATATGGGCAAAAATGTTTTGGAGGGACAGTTTTTGATGAGTGAAGGAAAAACCTGTGTTTTCTGCATAGATGATCTTTCTGTAAAAAGTTATCACTAAATCTTTTTTTGTGTGTCGCTATCAAGCAGCCTCACATCTATTAAACACATTCTTACAAAAAATGTAAATTTTGTCAAAACAAACAATCAAGCAGCAATCCATTTTAACAGGTATAAACAGTGACATACTTTTTGATAGCACTGTAAGAAACGCTGCATTGTTGCCTATAAATGGAAGTGGATATCCACTTCAGAGTGCGTCAATCAAAAGGTTTATTTATGTGGAAGAAAAAAAATTGTATCTGCTTTCAAAAACAAGCAAAAATCTGACTGTGATTCATTTTTGTTTAATACTTTCAAGATTTTTTATTTTTTTTTGGTTGATAATATAATTATACTTGCCTTCAAAAGATGGATAAACAAATGTGTGACTTTTATTCAATGAAAAACTAGTTTCAGCAAGAATTACTTTTACCTTCCATTAGGAACTAACACAGGCATAATGACTCAGATTTATTGCAAGAAAAAGATGTTTTAGCATTGCCCGTTTCGTTGACACACAGAATTTAGGGGTTATTCAACAGCCAAGGTAAATTAATTTGTATTGCACCATTGACACAATGCAATTTAAAGTGCTTTACAGGAAAATGAAGGGGGATGAAGTTTATTACATTAATACAAAAACTTAAAAGAATAATTGTGAAATTTTATGTGAAAATCACATAAAAGAGGAACATAAAATGATGCAGATTTTTTTTAGCATTGTTATTTTACGAGACCCCCAAAGACACCATGATAATCATCTTACCTACTGGTTTGACAGGAGTGACTACTCTGGCAATGTTTTTGAGATGTTGGTAGATTGATTTAGTAATATACATATATTTAAGGTGTCTGTTAAAATTTGGGTTTGATTCTACATCAATGTTTTTGAACGTTTTGTGATCTTTAGCTGTTTCATCCTAGCCTCATTAAGTCTAGCTGAGTGCTGATCTCTGTCTTTGCGTTTGTGGGACCAAGACCGAAGGTGCATGCTTTTCTACATAAAGTTGGAGGAAACAGTGAAACATGTAGTTAAGTTTCCAGAGAACAGATCCTTGAGGAATTCCAACGGCGATCTTTGCTGAATTTATTATGGTCAAATAGCGCATGTCATCCCGTCTTGCCAAATAACATCTGAACCAATTAGCACAGTGCCAGACAATGCCATCCACTTTTTCTTGTCAGTCAATCTGTATTTTATCATCAACCATGTCAAATGCAAATTCAGTCATATCTACTCATAGTAAATAAATGTGTTGCCAAAAAGTTAAATACGTGAAACCTAACCCACGGGGCAGATGTCCTAGCCAAACTCCAGGTTGTTTCCAGCACTGATGGCCACTTCTCAAGGGTTCGCAAAACAGCAGAATTGCTCATTTTTGCAATTCGAATTTCTCCATCCACACAACCGTGCAATAGCCTGAAAGACTAGGAAGTGACCTTAATGGAATGACAGTGAGAGTCTCTCTCCATCACCCACCAAAGAGCAGTTAAAATCACACAGAGACAAAGGGAGTGGATGGATGAAGACGGAGGGAGAGAGTGGGGCACTGATGAAATCAAGTTGGAGATTTAATGCTGCTCTCTAATGCCTGTAAACCTCAGACTCCCCCCGCCTCCCCCGGCCGAGTCCAGGAAAGCTCAGCACGGTTAACAGGGTCGGCTGTTGTTTATGCTGTTTTTTTTTTTGTCCGTGCCCGGATTAACCCCCTCCCTCTACTCTTACTGTACTCCCCACTTTGCTCAAGTGCCGGCCTCCCTAAGAGCCTCTCTCCGCTCTTCATTTCGATAAATCCACTGATCGTCCCTTTTTCCCCTCCCCTACTTTTTTTTTTCCTCGCGTGCCCGCTGTTGTCCAGCTGAGTGCTTCATTGCCAGAACAAGAGAACGGCCTGTGTTTGTGTGCATAGAGGGAACGAAGCGTAGAGAGAGAGAGAGACGAGGAGCGAAATCCTTGAATGTGTTATTTGCTTTTAGCACTGTCTGCACAATGTTCCTCTCCCCATCCATTTTCCAGGCAATTTAAAGTGCGGTATTACACACAGTATTTTTTTCTCCTCCTCTCCCAGAATCCCCTTACCCTAATGGAAGCAAAACATTACAATAATGTCCTCGCTCCTTAAACCCAGCACTCGCAGCCTAAGCACTTTCAGGCCCCAATCGCTCTTTTCCCTCCAATGCACTGTCTTTGCCTCCCACACACAATTTCTCTCTCGCTGAATCTCTTTCTGCCTAGCCCTGCGTCTCTTTGCTGTACAAAAAAAAACAAAAAAAAAACATGCCGAGCATTTATTGCTCTCTGTCTTTATCTCCTACACACACGCGCACTCAGAAAGCACACGCGAATGCACAGTCGTAAACTTAGGAACATTTTAAAACTTCTCCAGTATCCTCGCGTTTTGCTCTTGCTCTCCCAGCAGAAACAAGGAATTACAAGTTTAAGTGTCAGTGTTCCGCCGTTTCCCCCCCCCGAACTCGCTAAACAGTCCGCCTGTGTTCGCTCGTCCAACAAAGCGGACGGCGATCCAAGTTCACAGCCGAGCAGGCCCAATCCATTTACACCTAATCTGCAACACAGCGCTTAGATGCGCGCAAATTTCCACACCCACACGGCCTCTCTTTTCCCTCAATGGCCGTCCAGCGACCTTTCTCCATTCACGGCGGATCGGGAGACCTTTTGGTGAATTAAAAAAAAAACTTATTGCTGTAGCTTGAAAGAGCGAAGCCTAGGCAAGGATTGGTGCAAAATGTCAATTTGAATGGTGCAGACGAGTTTGGGCCTGAGAGGCTTTGGCGCGTCTATTGACAGAACAGCTTAGAATAACACAGTAGCCACGGTCAAATCAATAGTTTTTCTGTGGAGGGTGGGGATTCGCGTTTTTTAACTCGAGCGTTACTGACTCTTTTATGTGTCCACTCAGCTTTTACTGCTACATGCATCTCTGAAGCCCAGTGTGTACTTGACCTGGGCTTTTGTCAGCAATACTACTCCGTTAATGTTCTCTCTATCTGTTTATCTGTGTTCAAGGATCCATTTACATGTCACCCTGTTTGTTTTCACAAATGCCTGTTTCATACTGACTCACTCACCGAAGGTGTATATGAGTAACAGGGTGGTAAGAGATCAGAGTGCCTCGCTTTATTGAAAGATGCTGAATGAAAAGCAAGATTTCTTCTTTGATACAGTCAGTCACACTTTTTCCCTTAAGAAGAAATTTGATTTGATAATTTTTCCAAACTATTTCCAAAATATTTAAGTTTCCAAGAGTTTTCCTTATTCGTTATTCAAAGGACAACATTGACTTATTTTTAGAGTACTTTTTCCAACACATTGGTCATTCTGGGGGTTTTGACCTACTAAAAAAAACCTCTTTAGCATGTGGTTTTTTACAGATAGAGTAAGGATGTGAAAAGTCTTCATTGATTGTAGGGTAACCCATTCCAAATTTTTCAAGTCTTAACGCACGTTGGTCCTGATATGTAAAAAAAAAAAAAAAAAAAGAAATAATCGTTTTTGATTTTATTAAATCAGAAGCTAACTCATTCCACTTTGCAAAATGTGAAGAACATTACTAAAACTTATGGAAATATTTAGGAATTATAGGAGGGAAAAAATATAGAACTTTAACATTAAAAATGTATTAACATTCTGGCGTGCATATGTGTTCATCGCCTTTACTCTGATATCCCGAATACACTCCAGTGCAAAAAAAAAAGAAAGCCTTTAGAAGCTACACTGTGTGTAATTTAATCTTAGAGAAAATCCAGATGTTCTGACCTCTGAGGTTTCTTAATGATCTAGCAGCACTGTGAAGACCAAAGAACACATTAAACTGGTCAGGGATAGGGTTGTGGAGAAGTTTAAAGCAGGCGCTAGTTAATAAAGTAATATCCAGCTTTAAACATCTCACAGAGCTCTATTTAGTCTAAACCAGTTATAAAACTCTCTAAAGAACGGCTATTGTAAAAAGAAATTCAAAAGAAGTCCTGTGTGTAGTTTGCCACAATCTATGTAGGTGGCACCGCAACCATATGGAGGAGCCCTGCACTGCATGCCGTCTCCATGGAAAAACACGGTGGGGTGAGCATCATCCTGTGTGGAGGCTTTTCTTCAGTAGGGGCAGGAAGGCTGGTCACAGTTGATGGAAAGATGGATGGAGCTAAATACAGAGCAGCTATTAACGACAACCACTTATAGATTTCAAAAGGTTAACTTCCTGCAGGAAAATGACTCTAAACCTATGAACATGTTCATTTAATGATTAAAACCCCCAAAGCTAAGACCTAAATGCATTTAATTCTGTTTGTCTGTTTTAGGTTTTATGTCGAACATGCAGAGGAACCAGTCTGGCTCGCAGTTTGCGCCTCCCCAGTCGGCTCATCCTATGTTGCCCCACCCATCCCACGGGGGATCAATGTATCCCAGCATGGGGCCGTATTCGCAGAGTGGCCCCACAAATCCCTATGGCCCTCAAGGACCCCAGTATGGACCTCAAGGTCAGGAAATGATTCCCCGCATGTTCAGATTCAACACGTTTTTCACAGATAAGAACAAACTGTATTTTTTTTTAGGTACATTTTCGGATGAGGAATTATTCTTGGATTTGTTAATGCATTGAAGTTATGGGAGTTTTTTTCCTCCCTTCTTATCATATAACTACTATTTTAAGGAGAGTGGATTGTCACTTCTAATATGAAATGGTTTTAAATAACTATTTTTTATATTTTCTAAACCCCTAACCCAAAAAAGTTGACAAGGGTGTTTAATAAAGTTATCTTAACAAAAAGAAAATTCCTTCAGTTTAAAAACTGAAGGGCTGATATGATTCCTCGAATGATTCGACTGAATCAATTGGTAAAGTTTTTTTTGTGGAAAATTATTTCCATTTGAGGCTTCTTTAAATTATGTTCAACAATGGTTGTTATACGGGTGGTTATTTGTTGTGTTGCGCAACATTCTCGCTTCCGCTAATGATAGCTTACGCTGCTGATACATTGATACATGAACGTCACGTGTGGTTATCAGCAATGGAGGGAGACGGCGAGGGGCAAAAAGAAGCACAGAGAAAATGTCAGAAAGTGTGAAAAGTGTGGGATGGTTTTAAACCTACCAGAAAAGAAAACACAGCACATTGCATCTACTGCCAAACTCATCTGGCGTTCCATAAATGCTGCGACACCTGAGCAGGAAACACGCGCTGCAGTAGCAGAGAAGCGTGAGTGTGTCGCTTTGTCGCGTATTATAACTATGAGTGACACCCAAAAGCGAAGCAGCTTCTAGCTGCAGTTTAAAGATATTGGGGACAACAAAGCTGAGTGCCTTCACTGCAAAATGAAAACAACTTTATGAGCAGGTTCCCCCACAAACCTGCGTAGGCATTTCAGAACTGTCCATCCTACAGTGCAGTTAGAGGACGCCAAAAAGATTTCAACACACAAACCATTAACTTTTTGCAATGATAAGGTTGAATACAGGGTTACAAAATAAAAGCCATTCAAGAGACAAAACAGCCGACTCTGAATGTAGCCAAACTTCACATCACTGTCCACTTAATGAGAGGGAGGGTTGATATATAAAAGGTAGTGTTTATTATGCCTGAATTTAAATTTGCTGCTTACCTTTTTGATAGGTAATCTGTAATTATTTTTTTTATTTCTTGTCTGTTTTTACACCAAAACAAGAAAGAGGAGCGTAACTTGGCACTTAGACGCCTTACATGGACTCTATTGTCGTGTAAATCCAGAATGCAATTATGCAAATGACATTTAATGCACTTTCTTGTTTGTGACCATTTTCACTAGGCAGGCAGCAAGCGCTGTAGTGACGCAAAGTCAACCTGTAAGGCCTGGCGCGTTAATGTTAAAACGTTTTTAAGCTATTGTCACGTTCTCTGCAACAGAAATGTGATTGTTCACTAAAGACATGCAATGTTATTGCATCTTAAGCAATAACAGGATTTTTTTTTAAAAAAGGAATTGAATTATTTGTTCACTTGCATTTTCTCTTTGATGTGTTTCTTTTACTCATAAAATAAGCTTTAGTAGTTCAATGAGGAATCTACAGACTGTGCCAGTTTTTTTTTTATCTGATTACTTGGTTAATCACTGGCATAATCAATAGAATACTCAGTTATTAAAATAACCCTTAGCTGCAGCCCTGTATGAGATGGAAAGAAATGTCCACAGTCTGAGATATGTCTAAAAAAATAAAAATGCAAAGAATAGATTCCTGTCAAGGATCAAACTGGATTATAAATAACCTCTCCTGCCATGACTTCCACCTGAGCTGCTTCAACTTTCTGACCAGTCATGTTAGGAATGTGAGTGCCTCACATCATTGAGTCAGAGAGGTTTCAGACAGAAAAAGCCACACTTGTCATTTTTTTTTCGAGGACTTTTGAACCCTCTCTCCCACTGCAGTGTCAGTGATGTCAGAGAGGTAACTAATTAGGAATACAAAAGGATTTTCAGAGATATTTCCTGTTTCTTCCGCACACACACAGCTGGGTACATCCGTCTATCCTCTTATGTGGAGAGCCTAAGGTGGGCATTAAAATCCAATGCGACTCCCGGATTATTCATGAGGCACTAGAAACCCGGACAGACCTCTTGGCCGTCTTCATGATATGATTATGAGGGAGCCCCAACGTGGCGAGGGCAGCCGACGTGTCATAAGGTTTATCCACTGAGTAACAATCTCCCTTTTCTGGTGAGACGTTCTGATTTTAGCCACGAATAAAAGAGGAGGACGTTTTGACAAGTTAATTTGGAGACGGTTTAAACCAACTTTTCTCAAGTAGAGAGACTGGTCTGAATGGCACATCAATCCGGACCCTGGACATCTTGCAGAAAATGGGGGCTGGGTCGTAGAGTTAGACACATAAAACCTGAATATCATGGAGTTTGGTAGTTTTTGTATTTGATATAAGAAATTTCCAGAG
The DNA here is from genome assembly GCF_011125445.2 of Fundulus heteroclitus. Taxonomy (NCBI): domain Eukaryota; kingdom Metazoa; phylum Chordata; class Actinopteri; order Cyprinodontiformes; family Fundulidae; genus Fundulus; species Fundulus heteroclitus. The sequence goes on along the minus strand of NC_046379.1, from coordinate 13,274,951 downwards.
ATCAGATTAAGTCTCTCCTTACCAATGGTTACCTCTGTCACGATAAATGAAGTGGGGTATAAAAACTCAACACCTATTAGCAGCAACAAATTATTTTGTGATGCATACAATCTGAATTTGATAAAATTTCAAATTTAACAGATAAATTAGCATAAACTAACAAAAACAAAATCCATTTTATAAGCTAAATGTAATTTAATGTTTATACATAAAATTACAAATAAAAGCTCATAATGTTCATTTATTGAACAGAAAAAATTCCCATCAATCCTTCAATGAGCCACCAAGGACAATCAACACTAGCTTAATATTTGCTTTCAGTTTCCATTTTTCTATGTTTTATTTTGTTTACATTTGTTTATTCCAACTGTTTTTTTTTTACTTGCTTTTATTCCGTTTTTATTTTCCAAATCATGTTTTAATCATGTTAAGCACTTTGCATTGTCCTCATACTGAAGTGTGCTATACTAATGAATTTGCCTTGCCTAGATGGTCGCACACTATCCGGCAGAACATAAACTTGACGTGTCCAATTCAAGTATTTTGATTGGACGATCGAGCTTGGGGCCTTGTGATTTGTGCCCCACTGAGCGTGTTGGGCATACACACAGCGATTTCAGATGTTCATTATTTAAACAAACGTTGGTGGGCCGGCCCAAACATCAAGGCGCCTCGTGAGGATTTAGTCCGCTGAGCTTGTCAGTTTTCTGGCAGACTTACATATATAGACACACATGTTTCTAACAGAATATTATTGGTAAGGGATTCTGCCTTTTTTTCAATATTATTCTATAAAGAACGATCCTGTCCCACTGATTATTGCAAACATAGTGCTCCACAGCGACATCTGGTGGGACCAGGCCCCACTAGCCCGAAATACTGAGACGCCACAGCGCCTTACACAGATGTTTAAACAGCAGTAAAAAAAAGCGATGATATCTGTCTCTGTTTTGTGGCCCATTCAGCCGAAGCTCGTCTCTCCCTCAGACCGACAGCCGTCTGATATGAAATAATAGATTGCTCACTTTCAAAAACCCAAACATGCATAGCAACTTAGAGGGGAAAATATCAGTCTGCCTTCAGTTTGCTAGGTAGCGAGTTAGGCTGAACACAGTCAAAATGGTGCTGCAGATCATGTAATGCTGATGTAATGTGGGGTGAATTTTGAGATAAAAAGGCTTTTTTTTTACTTTTGTATGAGACTCGTCTGCTGCCTTTTTTAAATTACAAAAAAACAGATAACTGACAGGCTTTACTAAAATATGAAAACATCCATCCATCCATCCATCCATCCATCCATCCATCCATCCATTCATTTTCTAACACTATTGGGGTCTCGAGGGGTTCTGGTGCCTATCAATCGGCGAGAGGCGGGGTACACCCTGGATAGGTAACATCTCAGTATATTTAAATATTTTTCTGTTCAAGCTGAGCAGGTTTGTACATTAACCATATAAATAGATAGTTTAAGTCAAAGAACGCGTTTAGTTCATAAAACATGGGAAAAATTAATTTTGATACAAAATAAAAAATGATTTCATTTGGCCCTTGGCTCAATCAGCTTCTTGGAGGCAGATAGTGACATTTTCCACTCTAATTTGCTCTTTATTCTAACTCTCTCTGGTTATCTGTCATTTTTATCTCAGTTGTTTTGATGTTATCACGCTGCACTTTGAATTAATTTAATTTGTTTTGTTTATTTGTGTGTAAAAGGGTTCTTTTTTTTTTTTGGTCAAGGTATAAAATTTAGTTTCGAGTAGATCAAATTTAAGAGGGAAATTTCCAATACATTTAGGGAGCTCATTATGCTTTACTGTCAGACTTAGATTGCCTTATGGACAAAACGTGCAACAGTAGATATGAAGTGCAATTTCCTTTGATTGTAAGTTTAAAGCAAATTATATTGAAAGGATTTGTTCATCAGTAGATTTTTTTCAGATGGTAGACCCTATTTAAAAATCAGATTAAACAGGAAGTTTAAGTACCTCTGCAAATGCATGTGATCATACTTGTTATAGCTCTTTGGGGTATTTGTACTAGTTGTGTCTTGATTTGTCTGAGCTGACAGCAGCTACAGGATTTAAAGTATAGCTCCGCACTGATTTTGTTGTTGTGACAGCTTGAGTTTACAATGGAGGAATGGATCTAAATAAGGGCTCCCTCCCAAAAAGTATAAAATTATTAACTTGGGAAGCAGTTACAGCACGGAGTGTTTTATCCTGTTTATAAATATTCTGTTCAACTTCAGTTTGCCTTTACATGCTCTGTTTACATCATATCCCATGCAAACATATCTCCTCAGGCACCAGAGGAAATACTCCATTCTGAAATTAATTTTGGAGCAAAATGCACAATATCCAAGCAAAACAAAGATATTTTCATATGTATTCTTTGTTTGAAATGATGTTTTCCTTCCCTATACTATGGCAAGTCACTGATCACTGCAGAAACAACATAAATGTCAGCTCCTAAATACTCCATGTTGCCCTCTGACCAGTAGTTCTTCATTCAGTATTTCACAGAAAGCACCTGGGTTGATGTGCCTGCCAGAAAATGTCTCATTAAGCGTTAGTCTAAGCATTTTTCCGATACTCCAGAGAGGAAAAAAGAAATCTATTACAATCCAGGAAATAAAATGAAGGAAAAAAAAGGATTGGATCAGTCTGTATAATTAGGCATTATTCGTTCATTTGTTTCTCCATCATGCAACGACTGGCCATCAAACAAATGGGGACATCTGCTGTTGCACTTTGTTTTCTGCCCTTGGCAGGAAACCACAAGAAACACTGTGGTATTTCTTTTTGGGTAATGCGAGTTTTAAAGTGTCACCTTGATAAATGAACCCGTCCGTGGTTGTGTTTTCCCAAATTTGCGGCCGCTCCCTCACATTTGTTAATGTTGATTAATAGTCCTAATGCATTTGGTATTTGGTCTCCCCTCTCCTCCCACTCTTATCTCTTAATGTGACTTTGGCTGGGCTGACAGCCCAGTAAGCAAAGAGAAATAGAAAAATTAAGGAAGCAGAAGAGCGACAGCGAGGCGGACTAGCCTGGAAGGAGCTCTCTAGGCAGATGAGCGTGAAATCTCAGTTGGATGACATACAGCGTACAGATAAAACATATTTAGATTCGATTTGTGTATCACAATAATTCCATTTATATATGATAAAAGTGCACCCAGTGCTTTTTGGTGCTACATTTTATGTTTTCAGAATACAAACCCACATATCAAACCATAAATGATAAAATGAGTAATTCTTACCTTATCTTAAATGTAGGTAAAGTTATACTTCTTGATGTTCAGGTAACGCTTTTGATTTGCACCACCTTTATTCAGTTATTTTTTTTGGCACTTTTCTTTTTCATTTGGGCCTAGCTTCTGTTAAATGAAGCATAATATAAACGTCATCAGTTGTTACTCTGGGATTGTAGCTTAAGCATTTTAGGTCAAGATGCTTTCCTCATGTCTTTATATGTAATCTTACAATTTGAGCAGGCTAAAGGACACCTTACAAACACCATATAATTTTCACATTTCTCTTACCTTCTTTCAATATCTTATATTTATGGGAGTTTAGTTGGCAACCATGCCGACAAATAAATGTCTTAAAAAGAATCCTCTGAGGAAATTGTTCTGCTGCTAAAAATGTTATAAATTCAGAAATGCCTTTCAAAAAACATTTTCCAAAACAAAAAGTAGAAATATGGCTTTCACCAACCACATCCTTCACTGCAGCGAATGGAGGAATGTGTTTTCGCAGATTGATTTTGCTGTTTTTTTGTCTTTACCTTGTTATAAACTCAGTCCTAGTTATGTTTCACCAGATTCAAAGGGATTCCAGGGCACGGTCAGGGCCAGGTCAGGGGTGAGTGTGTGTCGAACAGGGCAGACAGCTGCTGGTCATTGTTCTTAATGACAGCTCCATCTGCTTCCCTTCCCTCTCGCCGGTGCACTAACAAATTAGCCAGAGCAGAATCTCGCTCCAAGTCCCTGAACTCTGCTCTGCTGATTTTTTTATTTATTTTTTATTAGCTCGTCTGTGCTGAGAGAGCTCGAGCTTGTGTTTCTCTGTGATACAACATTTTCAGTAAAGACATACAGCGCAAGACTCTTTGCGAGAATATAAAACAAATTGTGCTCTGTAACTTCAAAGAGGAAAAAGCTGTTTTTTTATTAATGGAAAACAACTGGAGTTGAGCTTGTTTAAAGGGCATATATCATCATTTTTAAAACTTTCTTCCTATCCAGCTGTGTCTATGCTTGTAGTTAACAATAGTTATATTCATGTCCATGTCTGGATTCGAGCAACATGTAAAGAAAAAAGAAAAGAAAAAAGAAAGCCCAAGGCAGCCGACAAGACAGCTGGAAGTTGCTAAAGGGATGTGAGGTTGGTTATGGAACATTAAACTCAACATAGATTCAGGACGTGATAGCAAAGTTTCATGAAGTGACAATTTATTTAATTATTTATCCTTCGATGACAAGGAAGTCATGAAAAAATTCCTGGGTGCAACAGCTTAGAGACTTATCAAACTGGCACTCTACCAAACAATTTAAAGTGCTGACTCTGTGGTGAACTCTGTTTGCTTGTGTTTCACCGCAGAGGCAAGTGAACACTTATGGTAAAAATTGTAATTCGAAAAATTGTAATTTGAAAAACTGAAATTCCGTCCACATTGGTGTTTGACGTAATTTCTAGTGCGGTTCTGACCAGCACAGTTCCTCTAATGCCCACAGGGGTCACTATTATTATTATCGGCTGTGTCACCATGTAGTGATTGTGTGAGTCTCACTCTTATCCACATAATTAGTCTGTGTGTTACTCATGAGGGTTTAAACCAAATTACAATAATGTGTGGATGTCAGGGAAGTTGATATATTGGCAAAAAACTAACTTTATTTTCATAAAAAAGCTGCCGTGTTTACATCGTGGTCTGGCTGTTTACCCCCTGCTAATTTGTCGTAGCTGTTGCTTCACAGAACAACCTTTAGCTTTGAGTTGTTCTTTACCTTAAATCCCATATTTAAGATTTAAAAGAAGATTTTTCTATAATCCTTAGGTAAAAAAAACATACTTTTTTTGTGGACAGATTTGTTTATTTTTTTTGTGAGGAGAAATCCACTTTCACTACAGGCAATTTATTTCACAGAGCTCACCTCCATATTCCTTGCTCTTTTGTAGCAAAAGTGCTCAGTGTCGCTGTATCAATAAGCGGCCAATCATCTATGCCCCATACACCTTTTAGTCTCATGATCATTTCTATTCAAGTAAACAATCTGTTCTCTCTGTGCAGCCATAGAGAATAACAGGTTTCAAAACTGTCCCTCTATAAACATCACATTATCCTCTATATATGGTTGTGCCATCCTTTTTTTTAGATGTGTAACAATAAAGGTTCTTTCTGTTTCAGAAAAATGTTTTTAAAATTACTTTTCCAGTAATTTATCTTTCATGCTTTCAAGAGTTTAAGGTTTTCTGCCTGTAACAACGCATTAAATTATGTGCTTTACTTGGAACTACAGGATGAAATGATCTAAAGCAAAGCTATTGTTTCCAATTCTGTCTGTGGATAAGTCCATAACAGTATGATGTATGGTGATCGGGCTTGCCAAAACTAGTCCCCTTTTCTCTATTCTTGCTGTCAGAATGAGCTCCAGCAGTGAGACGTCAGCTCAGCAATTCCAAACAACGTTGAAGCTGCTAAATGTTTACGCCGGTCCTTTGAAAAACCCACTTCATCCAAAGTCAAGATGATCTGTTTTTGTTGACATCAGGCCCTCCTTAGGACTCAGATGACTACAACAGCTGTTTGTAAAGACATGCACTTGGACACGGTCGAGAACAGCAGACACATAATCAGACGGCATAGAAGGACATTATACCATTACAGAACAGAGATTTGGAGTCTGTTTCAGCTGTGCTTTTTCCTCCCTCCACTGCCTTCCCCACCTCAAGGGTGTTAAGGCACTCCGCTGGTAATGACCATGCTGCAGACAGGACTTTTAAGCCTGAGCCTCAATTTAAATCGGCCCAAAGAAAGGGGAAAAAAAAAAAGGAAAAGAAACACTCCTGACTCAAGCCAGTGCCTAGAGGAGTCGGTAAGTCTTGGGAGAAAATTGACAGTTTGAGGAGCTCAGTCGCCCCAAGGTGAACCCCAGCCCTGCTGTGGCTCAGAAAACCCTGGTGGTGAAGGTGCTGAGGTGGCTGTAGGAGAATGTGGGGGGCCTCAGGCAACAAGAGATACTGCAAAAAAAGGCCATCTCTCCAACCAATCATGTTACAACAAATAGTCCGACTATTTTTAAGGGGTTACTGAAATTGCTCTTACCATTGTCTCCCAGTGAAATTATCCACCTTTAACTACAGCTATGAAAAGTAAGAGAGAGAAAAAAAAAAGGAGGATGTTCACTTCATTAGCGTTCACCCTGCACTGGCTCCTGTACTCGGCGGCTCAGGCATGTAGCCGTGTAATCTGCGTTTCCACTCCTCGCTGATGGAAGTTCGCTGGTCCTGAGGGCACATCCCACCTTCCTCCACCGCAAGACTGCCTCGGCTGTTAGCTCCGTCCGGTCCAGTCTGCTGAGAGAAGCAGCAGACTGTAATCTCCTTGGTCACACTCCAGCTCTCCCGCGGGACTGCAGGGATTAAAACCCGGCGCTGGAAGGAGCGTCCGCCAAACCCATGACCAAGCCGAGAATTTCCGTGTAATTGTGAACGAAGCACCGTGAGTTCGCCTTCTCCTCCTCTCCATCATGCTCTAAATATGAGCAACACTCCCCCTCAAAGGCTCTGAATATGGAGAAGCATGCTCGAAATAAAGACAAAGAAATAAGGACACAAGAAGGTGCAAATAAGACATGATATCCTCCTTGCCTTACCTTTTTGGTCCTGCTTAATTTTGTTTCCTGAATCTCCATCTAAATATTTATTTGACATAATGGCCTAGTTAAAGTCTAGACCTGCATCTGGCTTACTTCACACCTATTTTATATTGGTCAATCAAAAAGCCTCAAGTAAAACACAACAAAGTTTGTGAATTAATAAGAATATAATTTACCAGCACCGGACATTTTCCTCATCTTGGTTACTTTCTCTTCCCGCTCGCTGGGCAAAGAGTATGGATGGTCCTCCGTTTTAACAGAAAACTGCCAATAGAGTGATCTACGGTCATCTTTGCTTGTTTTCTACTCCTCCTCCACCGACAGCACGTTCTCATATAGAAGACAGATAGGGAAAACGCGCATGGCTGACAAGTTTGTCTCCTTTCGGCTACTGAAATCAGAAATAGCGTTGCAACATGACACCCATGTATTTATAAACTACTAATTCTAAGTTACGACAAAAGTTTTCATGTTTGATTTGAGGTTATGAGACTTTGCCAGGATATGTATTTATAAAAGCAATAACTGATTTTTTGCTAATTAAAAGCCAAATTTAGTCACACACTGTCCCTTTAACTTTACCTCGGCACATGATTCAACTTTCTCCTCGGATTTACTCTAACAGCGAATCTAATAGAGAGTCTTTGAAAAGCTTTAATAATTACACCCTGAGGTTTAAAGGCTGAGCGTTCAGTCATGGGTTAGTTCGCTATCTGTCCTTGAAGAGGCCGTCTGGCAATCCTTCAGGAAACAAATCACTCTTGTAAGGACACAGCAAGAGTCTTGATTGGAGAGCCTTATATTAACCTTACCCCCCCAGTAATGATGTCTTCTTTCAGATGAGGCAATCCCAGCTCACAACTAAAGCTTTTAAAAGGTATTGCATAAAAACTGATAAGAAACCTGGTTCATGCATGCTAATTTTGGACACATTTTAGTCTCATGATAAACAAGAAAACTTAAAATTGCTATCCTGGAAACTTTGAGATACTCATTTTGCATTGTGTATCGTTTGATTCTTTAGCTAATCTGCAAAAAAAAAAAATGGAAAGCAGCTTGTCCAAATGGGACTGTATGATATAAAGAAGTCCCTGGAAGGTTTCCTGGAGACTCGGTCAGTCACAGGCCCCAAAACCGACTGAGTCCGCCCAGGCGATGTAGAATGTGTGGCAGGCAGCCACGGGTCTTAACAGCTGTCCAAAAAAAAGGCTGAGAGAGGTCACTGACTGGGACCTTATTCATCTGCAGAAGTCCACCCAGCTGGGCTAAGCGGGGTAGCGTTCCCAGGATTTTCACACTTGGATATTAGAAAGTTGGAAATGTGTTACTGAGTGCTCTCTAAAGCATTCACAGTGGAAGAGATTCTCACTCAGGCACACATTTCACATGTATCATGCACACCCTACCACCCCCCCCCCCCCCGCTACCCCGCCCCTGTTGATTAGCCTGCATATCACACCCCTAAAACCCTTGACAGGTGTCAGTCATACTCGGCTCACTGGCTCGCTGCAGCTTCCCTCATCTCCCAGTGTAGATTTCATTACAGCGTTTGGACAAATTCACATGGAATCGTTGACTTTTATGGGAAAGACTTTAATTTCTATTGACTGTAAATCCTATCTCGAGGGTCGGGAGGTTGCCCCCCCCCCCCCAACACCTCCCTTTTTGTCTGTGTTCCTCTGCTTTCTTTCCCACCTTCTGCTCCTTCTGCCGCTTTAAAAGCCTCACAGGCTTATGTCATGTGGATGGTGCTTTTTCCGCTGAAGCGACTCGAGGACAGTGGGAAGCCGTTTCCATTTTCATAGTTGTGGTTTTTTTTTTTTCTCCCTACCCCTCCTGTGTGGAATATAGTCATTTAACTTCTTTTCGTTTGAGCATGTTTAAAAGCCTTCAAGGTTTTAAAGGGGCTTGATCCCCTTTTCTTGACATATTCTCAGGGGATTATGCAGTGAACACCAACTAAAGCACCCTTAATAAAATCAAAATAAATAGCCCTCTTTACAATGGGGGATGCCACATTTTCCATTTCTATTTTGCAGGGGATTTGTCCTGAAAAGGGAGCATCACAGTAGAAGCGGCTCAGTGCCTGCAGAGGGATACTCTGCTATAGCACTCGCATGTTATAGCAGGTGTCGTTTAGTGTGGCTGAATTTATAGCGCCTTGCAACGGTATCCAAACTCTTTAAATTTTTTACATTTTGTCAAAAATTGTTTTGTTTTTCATCTTATTGTGATTTTATGGCATATACCAACTCAAAGTGGTACATATATGTCAGGTGGAGGGAGCAGGATACAAAGTTTTCTAAACCTTTAACTAATCAAAATCAAATCAAGGAAGGCATGGATTTGTACTCAGTCCCCCTGACTGAATACTGTGTTTAAAAACCTTTAACTGTAACCAGAGCTGCAGGTATTTAAAACATGTCTCTACCAGCTTTACACATCTACAGACCTTCGCCCATTCTTTGCAACAACAACAAAAAAAAGCTCAATCAGATTGGATGGAGAGCATCTGCAAACACCAGTTTTTAACTCTTGTCACAGATTCTGAATTAGATTTAAGTCTGGACTGTGACTGAGTCCATCCTCACACATGAATATGCCTTGATCTAGAACATGGGGTGTCCTGACTTTGTGTGTTGCGTGCCAAAATCGCCAGATTGAAAGTAAAAAAGAAATGTGAATATTTTTTTTATAATAAAACAAAATTGTTTTATTCTAAATGTATTTAATTGCTCATTGAGAACTCAAACACTCAGTACTTTGATAAAACACAGTAGCTGGATTTTGTAGAAAATAGATTAGTAAATCACATTAGCTCTGAATACAGTATCCTAAAACTGTTGGGGTCAGTTGTCGTTGTTATGTGAATGTTTGTCTAATCTCAGCAATAAAAAGAGAATATGGATCACAAATGAAAAAAAAAACTTACCTTTTTTAGCTACTTTTATTAAATTGGTGCCCCCATGTCTGCTTTTAAAAAAGAGCCTAGTGCTTGTTGCCCTTTTTACCAAAAAGTTATAATAAAGTTTACAAAATAAAAAAAACTCTCCTTATGAAAGACGGATTCCTCATGTCGGCTTCACAGTTTCCTTTATTTAGGAACATTTTAATTAGTCTATAAAAATGTGTCCTAAAATATTTTTCCAAGCTGTCCGTCTGCATCAACCACCTATGCAGATGGGTAAAGTTTATACTGTTCTTTAGCTGTAGTTGAGGGCCAAACAATCATTCTGAGGGCTTCAAATAGCCCCACCGGCTGCCCTTTGAACACCCTCTGATCCAAACCATGCTACTGTAGCTCTGGCTCCGTCCCAAATTCAACTCTTTTTTGTCCTCTAAAAGATTTTCTCCCATTATTGTCCTGTATTTGGCTCCATATTTCTTCCCGTGAACTCTGACCAGTTTCCCAGTCGCCTCTGAATTAAAACTTTCACACACCATGATCCTACCACCCCCATGTTTGACTGTTGAAGAGGTGTATTCAGATTGATGTGTTTTCAGCTTTTTACAGGTAGGCCCAAAAGTTTAATTTAGATCTCATCCAACCAGAAGACCCTAATGTTGTTCCGTTACATATGAAATCCCATAAAACAGCACCAAAGCTTGTGGTTGTCGCATGACTGAATGCGAAAAATGTGCAAAGGCTAATACTTTTGCAAGGCGCTGTATATGCATGTTGTATTTGCCAGCATGGTCCCTCCTCTCGTGTCTCAGTTGGAATTGAGCTGAGGTTTTAAAGCCAAAATGGAAGGGTTTAAGTGTGCCTTAGGAAAGCTTCTGGCATCATGGTCGCGTGGCACTCCAGGGCAGCAAGAAAGCATTTACTGCAGATTAGAGCTCCTCTCAAGTGTTTCACAAAGTCAGCCTTAAGCTTGGAAATTGTTCCCAAGGCTATCCAGCAACCTGCAGCAGTGGAAAATGTCATCAGAAACACACGCTAAACGTTTTTTTTTTTCTTCTCCTTTTCTCGCGCAAAGAATTCATGAATAAGAATTTGGTCTATCTTTTTACATTTTTCTCATTCTTTACCTGTCCCAGTGTGATTGTTTAAAGGAGTTGTACATGTAAAAGCATGAGCTGACAAGCATCCATAATTTATATCACATTTTTAAAGCCTATGTGACTGCTATATTTTCAAGATATCACTAAATCCATCCAGGCCAGCAAGATAAAACTGATGTTATGATATATAAATTTTAAACCACATTATTTCCCCTAATTGATTATCTTCTTGTTTTTACAATCCAGGTAACTACCCTCGGCCCTCTAACTACATTGGGTCAGCCGGGAGCAGCTACAGTGGGCCCGGCCTGTCCAACAGTCTGGGGATGAATGCTACCAGCCCCATGCACGGTCAGGGGCCCGGAGGCCGGAACCACGGCCCTGGGAGCCAGAACAGGACCTATCCAATTATGGGTCCCACCTCTCCCAGCATGCCACAACCAGCTGGGCCAGGAATGGGTCCTCCATCTAATCGCAAGCCTCAGGAGGGAGCGGTAGCCAACTCGATTCACAACAGGTGAGCGCACCGCAAGGTCACAGGAGACCTGAATTCCCTTTAAATGGGGAGACATTTACGCTGTTGGACGAAAAATTGTTTGACCAGAATTTAAACCATTTGCTGTTTGTGGGTGCAAAATTGGAAAACCTATTCTTATTACACAAATAACAACTTTCTGGCAAGATTTCTGAAGGCCAATTTTTTATTAAATATTTTTTTCTTTCACCTGCCTAATCCTGATATTAACAAATTCCTATGTTTGTTTCACAACTACAATATAGGGAAAACAACTCATTGACATTATTATTTTTTCTGGTTTTCCTGCTGTGATGAAAGGCGACGTCATGAAGCAGTCACATAACAGGGATTTGCTATTGTTTTGAACAAGTAGCTTTTAGGCTGTATATATTTTAGGACATTGCCCATTAGTATAACTTTAAGAAAGGCAGCCAACACTTCCAAATCCACGTGGTTCCATCATAGGCAACGGCTCAAAAATTAAATAAATAAAACAGAGTAACTTTACTGTACTCTGTCCAGCTGTCCTGTTATCTGCTGAAAGTAATGCTCTCTCTTGCTCCCTTGCAGCCTGAACGGACTGCAAACCTGTCTAGTCTCGTACATCCCTGTGCTTTGTCTGGTTTTATTTGAAAAGACCTCGCTTCTTTGCTCGATATCAACGGCTAAACCAAAAACTTTTGAAATCAGTGGGATCCAGAGCACCACGTATGGTTTGTTAATCTGAAATATTTCTGATTTTTGACTTTTGACCAAGCAGCCATCAGTCAGTTACAACCAAGCAGAAAATCAGTAGATATCTTGGTACATTTGTAATGGCATCTTACTTTGCATCTAATGGCAATTTCTCTTGCAGCAGAGACTTTATCAGTGTTTGTACTGCTTTTGATCCAGTTCTATAGCGCAGCGATAAGAAGACATTTAGAAAGCCTAAGAAAGAAAAGTCCTTGAAAACCACTTTATGGAAATTTCCAAGTAGTGGCTACTTGTAAACAAAACACAAGTGGAGACTTGTTGCAGTTCTTTAAACTAAAATATGGATTAATATATAAGACAAGCTTTTAATCTATTTCAGTTTGTTTGATTAAAACGAGAACTGAGTCAGTGCAGCAGAAATAGTCTGCAAACTTTATGTCAATATCAAGACCTAATAATCACCTTCATCTTCCAGCACTTTTTTGAGAAAGTTTGTTTTTCACTCTTCTGGGAGCCATTTATAGAACTACACTTATCTTAACACATTTCATAAAGTCCCTGACATTTTGATGTCAGAGCCATTTATTGCAAAAAGGAAGAAAAGCAGATATTGGCTTTTCAAAAGGCAGTGTGGCGTGCATACAGTACTGTCATCATATAAGAGAAGAAAATGTGCACTTCAGTTTTAACTGTGAGAGCACCCGAGATGAAAATGACACCAAGCACCCAGAGACACACAAACGAAACACTTTGATGCGCTAACAGATTTTGAGGAAAGGGTTTAATTCTTCCATCAGCGGTGGCGCCTGGACTGTATGAATGCTGGTGATGCCAGAGACAATGATTTCTTATGGGATTGTGTGGGCAGTAAACTTTCCCTGAACCCTGCTGAAGGGAACTTGTGAAAACACAATGGTTGCCTGTGAAGACTTTCTCATTCCTCATATATAGTCCATCGTGAGAGCAGTTTTTGCTGATTTTCTGTTGAAACATGACTCAAATTTCAGCGGAAACTTCCCTTTGTTGTTTATGCTCTGCAGGCTGTCTTCAAAAGTAATTCCCCAATCATATTATTGTGTATCAGCCCTGCATTTCTATGGTGTACATAGACACACTGCAATTTTTTTGAATATGCAGACAAAAAAATCTGAATTATTGATAATGCTAATAAATCTCATGCTATGCCATGTAGATGCTCTGTCTGCACTGATGAAGATTAATTCATTTTAGCATTATAACTAGCAGCATTGTTGGCCCCATCTTCTACTTGTTAGCTAATAGTTATTTGAGCTCTTGCCAGCAATCAGGCTATTTTTTATGACATTGAACTTTGATCTCAAGACGGTGACGCAGTTACTATGGTGTATATATATATATATATATATATATATATATATATAGATAGATAGATAGATAGATAGATAGATAGATAGATAGATAGATAGATAGATAGATAGATAGATAGATAGATACGTTTTTTTGTCCTTATGCACTGTTTTATCTTGATACTTGCATTATATGCAAAACAAAGTGGATCACAGCACATTCCATAGATAGGACTTGTGTGACAGAAGTTTAAAGATATATTTCAGATAATTAATAGCACTCTTAGGGTTAGCATAAGATTCAGTTTAATTGGTCCCAGAGGTTGAAGAAAACTATTTTGACAGGGGCCAAGACCGAAGCGGACAATTCCTGTCTGAAAAATTTCATATCTGAAAGACATATTTGTAGTCACATTCGTGTTGGATGGTTATTTACAGAGAAGCTGATAATAACCAATGTAAGAAACTGTGCTAGGAGGTGGTGCACCACCACTAATCCTCCTGAAAACAGAGCATGTGAAGCATTTCTGGAATTAAGAACCGTTTCAATTCAAAGTAATCTGGTTTTAAAACTGAATAATTTTTGTTTATATTGTATAGAAAAATACCATATTTTCTATAGTTTATCTGGCTGGAAATGCTTCACATGTTGGGTTTTCTAAATGTGTTTCACATAGAACATTACTGGCACACCGCCTCTTTCCCATTTAAATATTCACCAGGTTGTCCATAAATAACCTGCCGGTGTGAACATGATGAGGTATTAAAAGTTCAATAAAAGCATTAGCTTAAATTACTTTTACATTTTTAAGATTGGAGTTGTTTTAAGATGGTAGAAGTCTACATTAGTATTTGGCCCCTGTCAGCCTAGCCATGAGCTTCAGCCTCTGTGATCAACTCATTTGGATGTATACCAGAAGAAGACACCAAAAGAGTTATCTACTGCTTAAAACATGTTTAACAAACCCCACTTCAGAAATTCTGAACTGTCCCTTTTAGACCTGTATCCCACATACAGCCAGACCTCTTTCTCCTACTAGTCTACTGTCTGGGCGTCCATGCAGACCTATAAATTTCCCTATCCTCTACAATTACACCATCATAGATATTCCTTTCCTATCTTCTTGGGGGAAAGGAAAAAAAACATTTGCATGAAAATGATGTTGTGCCTTATAATCAAATCTAGTTATGGTTTTCCAACAATCATGAAATGTCCTTCCTTATTGACAAATAATAGATTAATTGCTGAAATCATCGTACATATCAGTATCATACGAGACAACACGTTGGGGGAGCTTATACAGAAAAGTTAAAACTGTTTTAGATTTCTGTTCACTCGCCGACACTGGGGGAGCCTGACAGTATGTATGATTAATTATGTGCATCAGGGGGTCCGTTGCCTCTCACACAGACGCACACACACTTTGGTACCCAGGCAGCAGTGCAATTGTTGAACAAGCCATTAGGAGATGGCGGGGCTGTCAATAAGAAGTGACATGACATGATCCCCGCTACCGAGCCCAATGAGGCCGGCTGTCAGTCTCTGCACCAAGAAACCAGAGAGGTGTCGCTCACTGCGGAGCAAGGCTCAGTCTGTCTCATTCATACCCTATTAGCTGAAAAGTGATCTATTGTGATTTACTATCAACACTGAAAGGTTCCCTGAGTTGGGCTTTTCACCTCTTTGTAGAGTGAAGCATTTAGTGCTGTGCAGATCAACACTGGAAGCCAAAGGTTTAGTCCTGCCTGTTCCGATATCTGTCTCTTTCATATCTTTTCAATCTGTATAATGACAACTTTTCTAGTTGTCACGGTGTTTTATCAAATCACAGCATCCCTTCAGTAGAGGGGGAAATAACAAATAACAGTGATTTGCTAAAGTATTTCACTTACATAACTTTTTTTGCACTGAAAACCACCCACATCATTTGATTTTACTGCTATTTTATCTAATTTACCAACACAAAGTACGCCATAATTGTGAAGTGGAGGAAAAATTATACATAGTTGGGTTTTCTTTCAGTTTTCTATAAAGTTATTTCTAAAATGTGTTTTGCGCATATGTATTTTGGTGCAACATTACTCTGAGACACCCAAATGAAATCCAGCGCAAGTAATTAAAAAGTACTAGTATTTAACTGTCCGTCTCTGTGAAATTTAATGATAGTAAATTACAACATTAGTGAGCTGTCGCCATCATGAAAAGTTAGACACACAGGAAAAAGATCAGAGAGAAAGTTATGTGGAGGTTTAAAGCATAGTTAGGGTATACAACAATAATCCAAGCTTTTTGTATCTCATGGAACACTCTTTCATCCATCATCTAAAAACGGAAAGTGTATGGCTCCACCTCACACCTAATACATGGTGGTCCACATAAACTGGCTGGCCAGGCAAGGAGAGCGATAATTAGAGAAGCAGTCGAGGGTCCTATGGTAACTCTGGAGGAGCTGCAGTGATCCACAGCTCAGAACGGAGAATGGGTCGACAGCACTCCACAAAAGGGCCAGAAGAAAGCTGGTATTGAAATAAAACCATAGTTAGTCCTGAACTCCTATAGGAGACACAGCAGCTGTGGAGGCTGGTGGGGCCTACATAAAAAGTTAAGAAAAATTAACATTAATAAAGGAATTTGCAGCATAGTGATTTGGGGATTGCTTTTTTTCAGCAGACATGAGGAAGCTGGTCAATTGGTGGGATGGCATGAAAAGATGAATAGAGCTAAATACAGGTAAATCCTGGAAGAAAATATGTTAAAGGCTGCAAAAACAACTTGAGAGACTATGGCGCCAAATGCACAACCAGAGCTACTAGTGGAAGTGTGTATGAAAACAAATGACCATCACACCTTTTAGATTTTTATTTGTTAAATTTTTTTTTAAATGTTTTAGATTTTTTTCCACCCGAGTCACCATTATGCACCATTTTGTGTTGGGCCAATACATAAAATCCCAAAGATGTTGATTAAAGTTTGTGGTACTAAAGTGACAAAATGTGCAAAAAGTACTTTTCCCAAGGCACAGTATAGTATGTAGAACAACTGAGGGTTTGTAAAAAAAAAAAAAAAAAAAAAAAAAAAAAGCTAGAGGACTAAATTTGCTTGCCAGCATAAACTTGTGTTTAAAATTTCAGATAAGCTATTCTTCTGATGCTGCCTTTGTTTAAAAACTAAACAGAGGAATTAATGTTCTGGCAGAAAGTGTTTTTCTGACTAATTTCAGAAAGATAAGGCGAAGGGAACTGTTGTGGTGGACATTTCTGCAGAAAACTTTTTATGTTAGTCTCTGTCTCACCCTCAGTGCTGGTCTTGCCCAATGTCACTCATTTGCCCTCTTTTATCCCTCCTTGTCAGCTTCTCCCCTCTCTCCTCCCACCTGTTTCTCTCTTTTTCACCAACTCTCCCAACTGTATCGGCCTCTTCATCTTTGTGCAGCTCTATTATCCTACCCAGACTGTTTCATCTCCCTCGGCCTTTCTTCTCTCCAATTTGCTTTTTGTTCTCTGCCGTCTCCAACACGGCCTTGTTATGTTTTTTTTCTTCCTCAGATCCCACTTTACACATCTGAGGGAGATCAGGAGAAAATTGGCCCCCGAAAAACCTGCAGTTAAAAAGGCTCCAGCATCCCGTTTGTGTTTCCACATCCCTGCAACACTGTGAAACATTCCGACTTAGTTCTTTGCGCTGTCTCAGAAACAACTTGTTAGTTGTAGCACATGTCTGTTTCATTTTTTTTTTTTTTTTTTTTTTTTTACTTTGAAGAATCAACCCCTAGCTGCCAAAGCCACCCGCTACAAAACTTTCAAATTAGGGCCTAGTTAGTTAAATGCCATAAGCAGGTCTCTGCTTCTTTCCTGTCCTCCTCTTTCATTTCATTTCCACCTATAATCCTCCACATTGCTGCCTCCGCGTCCCCTCCTGACTCGCACACACCCCAAAACATTAGTAAACACACTTCGACTTCATTACACAAAGTGAAAAGAATTTGAAATGAGCAGAGGAAGACCACTTCTGGCATCCCAGGGCTGCAGGCGTGGGCCCAGATTAAATCTTCATTAGGTGTGGCGCATGGAGTGTTTTTTGTTCCCTCCTGAGCCGCGTCAGGCTCGCCCCCACCACAAGACTGGAATTAGAAACAACTGCCCCGCTTCTGGTTGCTAATCAGTTTGAGTCGGTTGAAGGAGGAGGGCGTGTTGCCCTACAGGCTTGTGGACCCGTTGAAAAAGAGGGCTGCTGGTTAAACAAACGGTTCGGATTTCCCCAATAAAAATGGTATAATATGTCCATATAGCTAAGATATTTACCTGGAATAGACAGCTTAAGTGTACGTCCTCCACCCTAACCCACGCTAACTATAACATACAGTATCTAACATACCTCGCAGATATGGGAGGTCCGTATGTCAAGCCTCGCTGCTGCCTGGTTTTGCTAGTGTTCAGCCCCTCCACCAACCAAACATCCATGATTCAGTTACCCATCATTCATGACACCTTGAGCAACGAGGTCAGAGTCTTGTTGCCGAATCCAATTCTATACCCTATAATATATATATATATATATATATGGATCTTTCAACATTTACACATAATTTATGTGTCGGAACTCAATTGGTTTGATTTTGACTATTATTATTATTAGGGTTTGTTTACCTTGCTTTGTCGTCCTATGTCAAAATGAAAACAATCAATAAGAACTGATTTAGGATTAAGGCATAAAGCCATAGTAAAAAAGTTAAAAAAAAGTATCTTAAAAAAACAACACAAAACTAAAAACTATCTATTCTTATAAGGATGCCTGTAAACCTGCTTCCCAACAACCAGAGCTAAGATCTGATTTTCATTGGCAACAACTGACTCGGGGCTGAACATGCTGGTCGGACTAGCAGGCGTTAAAAACTATTAACGTCACATAAACAAAGTCTGTTTTTCCATTTTATTTTTACTATTTCATTATAAATTGTTATAAAGTGTTTACCCTTCTATTGAAAAGCGTGGATGCAGCACTTTGTGAACAGCTAACTTCTTTTGCAATGATATTTTGTGGCATATGAGCCTTGTGGAGGGTATCAGCGACCGTCAAGCCAGCAGTCATTAACATGATTGTGTGGGCCGAAACTCAACGTTCGCAAACTAAAAATCCTCCTTTTATTTGTCTGATGTAACATTCTAATCTATCGTTGTGAAGAATTAGTTGTAAATTACAGTGAAAATTGAGATAAATCCTTGAAACATATTCTTTGCCTAAAGATTCTACATAACATTTAGATTTGATTTTTTTAAATTTAATTGCTGACATTACTTTAGCAATATCCTGATTTACTGAAATGCGTCCTACTGAAACATCTTCAGTTAATTTCCGATTTGTATTGCAGTTGATATTTAAATAACTGTAATGGCTAATATGCAATACCCTCTTTTAATGGGGCATTTAACATTGTACCTTCCTTCACAAAGTCTTTAGATCGTCCTTATCCCTGAAAATCTACTCTTTGAAATGTGGACGAATATTTGCAAAAGCCGCCTGTGTCTGCTGTGAGCGTCGTTAATGAGGAAGAGGTGTAAGCTTGTTTGGAAGAGAGGTGCGCAACAGACTTTTAGGCAGCTGGAGATTGATGTTTTTTTTGAAAAACATAGAGGGGAACA
The DNA here is from genome assembly GCF_011125445.2 of Fundulus heteroclitus. Classification (NCBI taxonomy): domain Eukaryota; kingdom Metazoa; phylum Chordata; class Actinopteri; order Cyprinodontiformes; family Fundulidae; genus Fundulus; species Fundulus heteroclitus. The sequence goes on along the minus strand of NC_046379.1, from coordinate 13,255,886 downwards.
CAAAGTCTTAAAAGGTATAAGCTTCTCCTTGGCAGCAGCTTCAGAGGGTGGAATTGGGTCCGCAAATGATTTTCCAACGCTACTAGCGACACTCTGCAAAAAAGTTCCTCGAGCTATAGGAACAGGCGAGCTGTAGTAAAAATAAGCACTTAGTTGAACAGGAGAGAAAAAAAAAAAGAGCCATAACTAAAAAGGAAATGGAGGGGAGAAAAATGTTGGATGAGGAATGAGGAGAGAAGAGGAAAGTGCTCCTAGGCAAATCCTCGCCAAATAATTCATTTCTGACCTCCTTAGTAAGTAAATTTACTAAATAAATAAGAGCAGCGCTTGAATGTCAAGAACGGAAGATGCTGCCTGTGGCGCTTTGTCGCTCGCAGACTTGGCAGCGCTGCGGAGCGCTCTGCTTTCATTAGATGGGCAAAAATAAATGGCTTCTCCTTCATCCATCCATCCTGAGCTGTTTGATGTTTGAAGTGAGGGGGGGGGGAGGAGTAGCTTTTCTCTGGATTTAATATGTTAAAAGCTGTCCTTTTCTTTCGCCTGTTTGTGTGTGTTGGGTTTATTCCGGTCCACGGTCTGAATGTTTGTGTACGTCTGTAAGTGTGCGTGGCGAGTTGAGTCAGGAGTTTGGGGCCCCGAGTTGCCCCGAGAACAGATTGGCTCCATATATAATTCATAGCCTCCAGCCGATCCACTCCATCCGGGAGCCTCTCGCTGCTGCTTCTTTTTTTTCTTCTTCCTCCACTTTCCTCCAAACACACTCGAACACGCACCAAGCGGAGGGGATCGATGGGCAGGGGCCTCCCAGCCGTCGCACGGTCCCGCAGTCCCATCGCTTCGGCTGTCTCGTCCAGTTAGCGGCGACCGGGAGGCATCGCCGCGCGGCCCTGTCGCAGCGAATGAAGGACAAAGGCGCCGCCACTTCCAGAGAGAAACCGTCAGCTGGTTGGCTGGCACCTCGTAACCATGGCATCCCCTTGGCAACAGCACCCACCCTGCGCTCTAACACAAGGACACGCTCAAACACACTTCAGCGCTCACACGCACTCTCCCTGTGGTTGGAGAGTGGCCTTCTCGAATGCCCTTCACACATGGACTACACGGTAGAAGAGAGGAACGACCGTCTCTGTCGGCGCGGGTGGGGAAATAGGAATAGAGGAACAGGTACGAGAGCAAGAGTTAAAGGCGCAGATGCACTAAATGAGGAGGAAATGTACTTTTAAACGGTCACATTCATACACTTCAAAGATCTTTATTACAGCTAATGAAAATCCAAAATTAGGTTTCTCAAAAGATTATGAAATTGTATAAGGCAGAGGATTTTCAACATAGATATGTTATGGCCTGCATAAACGTGTAGACACGGCTGTTGTTTACCTGACAGGTATGGACCCGCTCCACAAGGATCGTAAGCCACATGTTATTCCTAAAGACGCTGGATGTTTCTAGTGGCTGTATGTAAGCCTTCTTAGGGAAAGTTGAGTGGAAGGAAAAACTGTTTTAAAAAAGTTGAGTAAGAAACTGTCCAAGAAACTAACACTGACATCAGTTCCAGCAGGACTTGACACCTGCCCACACTGTCAAAAGTACCAACACCTGCTTTAATGACCTTGGTATCACTGTGCTTGATTGGCCGGCGATTCTTCCAGATTTATCTGATCTAAATCCAATGGAGGATTTAATTTAATCCCTGGCCTGATCACCTCAATACAGCTGGATTGATACAGCAGTTCATGCAAAAGGTGGTCTGACAAAGTCAGGTGTGTGAAAATACTGTGCAGTACATATACATACTATACATATATTTACGATTCAGGAGGGGTAAATTTCTGTAACAAAAAACCTTTCTTGAGATATTCTCATATTTATGTCGTGTGAGAAAATATATTTTGGATATCCTTTAGCTTTTGGCCCTAACTATTTAAAGTAACATGTAATATGTGACTGTGTGCAATTAATCTGTACAGTGTTCACATAAGAGATGCACCGATCCATTTTTTTTCTGATACGATACCCGGGCTGAGCATATCGGCCGATACCCGAAACCAATCCGATACCGCTGTTCAATGAATGAACCGCATAGCTTGTCATGTGAGTGAAGGCATAAGGCTTGACATAAACATTGTTAAAAAGAAAAAAGGCCAGCGAGCTCTATACATTGTACTTTTGGAGGTGCTTATTTAAGTTTGTGGTGTTGCATTTCCCAACTTTATCACCACCTCTCACAGCCTTCATGTTGCAGATGTGCTGCATGTTGCAGTCGGACTTGCTGGCGTATCAAGTTTGAAATGTTTCCAAATAGCAGACTTGGCTCGGTCCGGCGCTTGCTCCATGTTGCTTTGTGTTTGCTCATCGCTAGCTGCTCTGCGTGCTCTGCGTGATAAAGTAGCCGCCGTTGTAAACATAGAATCAAAGTGACTTGATCGCTATAACGGTATTAAAATGCCTGGATCGGAATGCTGGACATTCATTCATCCGATTTATCCGATCCAGCTAATTAGTCTATATCAGAGCTGATGTCCGATCTCTAGTTCACATATGGATTTGAATCACTGAGATAAGTAAACTTTTTGATGGCATTCTAATTCATTGATATGCACCTGTATTTAGTGCTATGTTGAATTCTTCGTTTGGCCCTAATTTCTATATTTTGTAGTCTAGTTATGAAATGCGAAAAACAGTAATCTTGCTAGCTGCCTAAAGATGCAGCTCAAAGTTGGTTCTTTGATATGGCTTAGCTGAAATGGTGTGTAAGATGTTTTCCATTTATTATCGTCTGTGGATAGCAGCCAGTTCCTCACAACAATGGATGGATGCTTTTCTGCTTTATGTAGACACAAAACAAGTCTCTTGTTATTGGGGGCCTCTTGTTGCTCTTCACTGGCTCCCTTGGAGCTACAGAATTGATTTTAAAATTCTCGTATTTGTTGTCAAATGCTTAAATGGCCTTGCTCCACACTTTCTCTCAGACTTGCTTCGACCGTATCATCCTTTAAGGTTTCTAAGGTCAGCTGATCAGCTGCTCCTGGCCGTTCCAGGGTCCAGGCTGATGGTCAGAGGTGACGGGGCTTTTGCATTTGCAGCTCCTGCTGTATGTTGTGGAGCAATTACCGCTGCATGTTAGGCAGGCACCTTCTTCGCTGTCTTCTTTAAAATAATTTTTAAAGACTCACCTTTTTTCCTTGGCCTTCAACACAGCTTGAATTGTTTGTTTTTCCCTCATGAGTCAGCCGTGTACTTTGTTTTTATGTCTGTTTCGTTTTATTTTTTATTATTTGTGTTATTGATATGTACAGCACTTTGGTCAACAATCTGTTGTTGTTGTTTTTTAAATGTGTTTTATAAATTATTTGGATTTGGATAAATTGCGTTAAAGTAGCTTAACAAACAAACAGAATTCTCTTCCAATACTGATCAGGTACTAAGCTACAAAATAATTTAAAAAGTAGGTTGTGCCCTTTTATTTATATATTGTGTAGTTTTGCAAGGAGAACTAATGCATAGCCTTCCTGTGTTGCAACCCGGGTTTGTTGAAGATGCATAAACAGACCTGTTGATCTGACAGCTAAAAGCATAAAATAAATCAACGTTATTGGTAACATTACGCCTCTGAATCCCACACAGTTTTTAGCACAAACCTGATGTCTACCTAAAGCCAGAAAATTACTTTAGAAAACAAAATCAGTAACAAAACCAAGCACTAAACTATCACACTGGTCCATCAAGAACTAGTTTTTACTCCTACAAACTACTATTATTTAATTATTTATTTACATAACAAATACTGCATAAATAAAAGTGCATACTAGAACAAACATCTTTTTGTGTTTTTGAACAGAAATTGAGAAAATAAAGAAATAACTGCACATTATAAATATTTTTAACATTTTTCTTCCTGTAAAGGTGGACTGAGCCTAAGAAGTTTGACAGCCATTGTATTAACAGTATACTGTTTTTTTCTCTCATTTCCAGTGTTTTACGGCATGCACCAGCTCATACAATAATCGTCCAGGGACCTGAAGATAGCATATTTTGTGCATTAATTTCTCTGATTTTCTTCCATCAAATCATCCTCATAAACAATAAAAGTGGAGCGTATTGGACTCTTTATGTAGAGGATTTCGTCTTTCTTTCTTTAAGTTTTCCCTCATCTTAGTTTTAAGAAACAGGAACATCTTCCAGCTCCAGGTCGGTGTGCTTAAAATCCACCCCTCGTTTTGGTCCATCAGGGACTCATACATCCACCACTCAGGCTCCCTTGTCTTCTTCCTCCTTTCCACCTTCTTTCTTCTTTTCCTCCACACACTCATTTCCATCTTCTATTCCCTCTCCTCTTTTTCTCACGTCTTTCTCTGCGGCAACGGGATACTTCTTTTATTTTTTTTTTGCCTGCACAAAGGTGCCCAAGAGCAAGATGGATGTGCTATGCCACCCCCCCCCCCATCCCCCTTCTTTTGCACATCGCCCCTCCAACCCCCCCCCCCCCCCCCCCCCCCAGCCGTGATAGCGGCACATGCATATATTAAGCGTGATTAAACGCTGTGCAGTGCCTCCATCAAGTGCTTTCTAATGGGCTTTTTTATGACATGAATTAGTCATAATAGAAAAGTGCCACAGTCGAAAAATCCACCAACCACTGTTGTTGTTGTTGTTGTTGTTGTTGATGATGATCCGTTGGATTTCTTTTTTTATATATTCACATGAGAACTTAAGTTTGTATCCCTCAAGGTGGGATGTGGGACTTTTTTTTTTTTTTTAAGTCTGAAGGCGCTTTGAATTTGAAAAAGTACTTTTCTACTTCTGTGAGCATGCACACTGGCTCGCCTATAAAAATGTCACAATCAAAAGGTAAATTTATCTCTGCTTCTTTGACTCATGCGAGGGTTTTTAGGGAACACGTAGGCAGCATCGAAGGAGCCTAACACCCCCCCCCTCCCCCCTCCCCCCGCCCAATTACCACCACAACCTTCCTGCCGTTATAGGAAAACAGGGACAGATAAGCGTGGATTTGGTGTGCTTGTTTCTTTGCCATGGAGCTCCCCTGCGCACCTCGGCCCCCATAGAGGGATTACATATGTATCATCTGCCGTTCTCTATGACTAATTACATCTGTGAGATGAGATTATGGGGAGGTTTACCAAACCGATCCCTCCTCTCAGGCAATGTGTATCGTTTCCAACATGCGGCATTATATGATGTGTCTGTGTATAAAAAGGAAGAAGGGAGTGAGGACAGCAAAGACTGACTTTTAAATCTGGACTTGTAGAAACCTCCCCTCCGTTATGTTTTGCTTATACATTTGATCTCGATCATTTTCTTCTTTGACCGTATTACTTTTTTTTTTTTCCTATCTTACATGGTCTCTCTCTCTCTGTCTCTCTGTCTCTCTTACATTCAGAACACCGGCTCAAATCAGCAGGAGATATATGTCCAAACATGTGTTTCCCTTTCTCTCTGAATGGCTAGCATTCTGCAGATTGCAGATAAGACCCCTCTGATGTCACTCACAACTGCATGTGAAGAGCTGCCTGAGGGAGGGGGGGTGGGGGGGGGGGTGTCCAGACTGAGCGAGCGGCATTGATTTCTGCTGCCACCATGGCAACAAATAACAAGATCCTCTCCAAAAGCACACCTTAATTAGTTAAATTATGACTTCAGGGAGAAGACGAGGGAGGAAGAGAGGAGTGATGGGGGGATTAGCGGAAGAGCCGAGTGGAGAGATTTTTTGTTTTTCTTTCCCGACGCTACGTGCTCGTTCTAAATCTTTCAGAAGGGCTGTTTGTTTGATCAGAGATATGCTACGTCTCTTTAGCGCAGCTTTCAGATGTACGCGGTGCTTAGTGTTTGCCTAAAGCAGCAAAAGGAGGACGGCAATGACAGACTGCCAAATAGCATCTCTGTCATTATGTGACTTCTGTTCCTCCGCTACCAGCATCTCTCCACAGCCTGTCATTACATTGTGACTAACTTGATTCATGTCCTCTAAATCAAATTTTAAGAAAATGTTCTTCTCTGTGTGTGTGTGTGTGTGTGTGTGTGTGGTAGGCAGGGAAGTTACCAAGGCCCCGGCACCAACCAAGTGAGCTCTGGCCCCTACAGTCAGCTAACAAGCAACAACAGCTCGACCACAGGCAACGGCCAAGGTCCAGGTTACGGTACACCACCTGCAGGTATCTTACTTACGCTCACCAACACAGATTATATAACTTTTCGTGTCATTTAGACGTATGATTTGGTGCTGATGCTGATAACCGAGATGTTTCATAATGTGTTTCTTTAGCAGAATGTTTAATGACAATTAAACCTTGGCTGTTCAAGAGATATAAGGACACAGCCCTGTACCTTGGAAAATAATTTATTCCCCTTCAAACTCTTTTTTTTGTAATTTTACAACCACAGCCACCTGTATTCATTTTGTTGAAAGATTGTCTAACAGACATTTTACAAATAAAAAACAAGAGGTTTGGTATGCTTTTGAATCCTGCCACCCTGAGTTGTAGCTTTGTAGAACCGCCTTTATGTTACAACTGCAGCTACAAGTCTTTTAGGTTATGTCTCTTATGTCAAAACCAGGGATAAAAAAATGTTGCCCTTTCTACATTGTAAAATATCCCAAGCTCACTAACATTAAGTTTCAAGTCTTGCCACAAAGTTTCAGTCAGAGTTTTGGCCGGACTCATAATCATGCCTGGATTATAAGCCATTCTTGTGTAACTCTCTGTATTTTTTGGGGTTGTTCTCCTCCTGAAAGGTGAACTTCTGCCGCAGTCTCAAGTCTTTAGCTGCATCTAACACGTTTTCCTCCTGGATCGGCCTGTATATAGTTTCATCCGCTCTGATCAACTTTCCTGTCCCTGTTGAAGAGAACCATCTCCACAGCATGACACTGCCACCACCATATTGCACTGTGGGGTGTTAAGGGTGGTGTGCAGTGTCGGTTTTCCCCACACGTAGTCCAAATGTTTCTAATCTAGAGGACGTATTCCTAACTGGGGGTCATGATGTTGTTTGAGCACAAATGTTCTCTAACAAACCTTTGTGACCAAGGCAGAAACTGAGATTCCTATCACGCACATCTGGACTTTATTTCCTAATTAGTTGACTTCTGAAGGTAAATAGTTTCACTGAAATGCGTTTAGGCATGTCGGGTTAAAGATGGGCTGAATACAAACGCATGCCACACTTTTCAGATTTTTTTATTTGCAAAACATCTTGAAACCCATCTGTCATCTTTCTTTAGATTTCGCTGTTGTGCTCCCTGAAAATGTTCAAGGAATATGAATACTTATGCAAGTCGTTATACATGTGGATGAAATCAAGAGGCAGAATTGTTAATGTTAGTATTTTTACCACACAGCAAAATCAGGGAAAAGCTGAAATGCACAAAAATAATCCTAAGTTATTTTCACTCCACCACCTGAGCGCCTTGTTGCTAAATTCAACATCTACATTTGACTTCAAAGGTATTTCCATGTGTTTTAGTGTTTTCAGTAATGGACAAACTCAAAAGTAGTACAGAATTGTAAAGTAAAATAAAACTAATACATGGTTTTCAAGCTTATGTACGATTAAAAATGAAAACAACATTTAAAAAAAAGAAATGTTTTCACCTCATGTTCCTGAGCTACTTTTCACATAAGATCCCAATAAAATACAGTTGATGTTTTTGGTTGTTGCTAGACAAAATGTAAAAAAAAAAAAAAAAAAAAAAAAAAAAAAAAGGTTAAAGGGAAACACATTTGCAAGACATTATACTGTACTTTTAATAGTTTTTGTAAATGTTTTTTGTTTTCCATCTGTTTAAAGGAGCAATGGGCCTCTCAGGAGACATCATAATGAGCCCAGAAAGTAAACTGAAAATGGATGTCAAAGATGACAGCGGCCCAAACAACGAGGCACACAAACCAAAGGTACCTCTTCAACCATCCCTCTCCACCCCGACGGAAGTTTTTCTTTGCAGTTCATTTACTTGTTTGGTTTTATTTATTCTTTCTTATTATTTGGTTTTGCTGTTTTTTGATCTACGTGAGGCAAAGCAAATCTGATCAGCATATGCTGCCTCAGCACAGTGGGCCTTCGCGCTGTTGTTTTCTCGTCATATTTAATGATTTGTTTAACATTTACCAATCTTAATGTTTCCCTCGCTTTGTTTTTTGCCTGCAGCACACTTTAGTTGCTGATGTTCTGGCAGCTCGAGCTGCAATAAAGCGGGAAGCAAAAAGAAAAGGGGGCGGAGGAGTTGGCATCTGCAGTACACACATGCATTGCACGCTTTCAAATGCGGCGCACAGACACATGCGCATAAATACAAGAAGACACACTTTCTGAGTTTTAGTTACCCAACATTCACCGTTTTCCCCTCTGCCTCCTTTAACTTACACACACACACACACACACACACACACACACACACACACACACACACATGTCTTAACATACAAGCTGACTTCTCATTTTGACTCACAATAGCAGCTGAGCTTGGCTCCGCTCAGCAACAACAAAACTCTGCTCTTTGCTCTTTTCTGCCCCCCCCTCCCCCCTCCTCCTCTTGTTTTTTGCTTAACAACTCATCTTCAGCGCACATACACACTCACGCCTCCATCACAACCACTACACGCCTTTTCCCCTCCAAATCCCTGTCTTTTCTTTTGCTGATTACGGTAGTAGGGCCTTTTGAATTATTTAAGGCAGCCCGAGCAGCCAGAAAGACCCCCAGTGCTCCCGAAAGAGATGATCTGTCTGCCAAGAGAGAGAAAACGAGTTAGAGATTCAAAAAGAGAGAGGGCCAGAAAGATAAGGTTTTGCTGACACGAGCATTCTGTACACAGACGAGGAGCACTTGTCAAGCTGTTGTTCCCTCTTTTGCAGTTTCTCTCTCACACTCGCTCACTTTCACACACACACTTGCAAAGGCTGAGGAACCCTATGCACACTTGCGCATGCATGCATGATCACCAGTACGCAGTGAATATTATCATTTGATCTGCTTTAACTGCACCTTGCTGCATTATTCATAGACTATGAATATCTGAACCAGCTCAAAAGTGGTGTCCGCATGATGTATTCAGACCCTTTTATTCTCCTACCCCTTAATAAAATCATGTCTTATCAATTGTCCTCTGATGTTCCCTAATTAGTTCAAGTGGGTGAACCATGGCGGTGGCAGCATCATGCCACCTTTCAGCAATAAACCAGACAGCCAGAGCTACAAGGGAGTGGTTCATATCAGAGCCTGGCTCGGTGTAGAGCCGCCCAGTCAAAGTCCAGACCTGAATCCAGTTAAGAATGCATAGCAAGACTTGAACATTGCCGCTCACAGACGTTATCCACTTAATTTGACAGAACTTCGGCTGTCTTGTAAAGAATAGGCATAAGATTTTGAGCATGAACAAATTCCCAGAAAAGATTTGCCGCTGTTTATTGCAGCAAAGAGGGGTACAAGCTAAAGATTCATGTGGGGCTCAATGTAGAAGCAGAAATATGAAATATCTCTTCCTGCTTCCCACGTTTGTGCAACTGTGCATTGGTTTATCCAAATATCCAAAATGTTAAAAAGTGAAAGAATTTTGAACATCTTTTAAAGACCGTATTTTGTGTAAAGATTTCTTAAACATTGAAGTAGAACCATCACAATCCCATACTTGCAGTTATTTTACTGTAGTTCACCAACACTTTGTGTCATATTACACAGAAAAAAATCCTAACACTGGCTGCAGAAAAATTTACTTTAAAGCACGATACATGAAAATTAGACTCTTTGTATCATTAGGCAAGTTATTCAGCTGTGATTATGTAAAATTATTACCATTATGACCTTGTATTACTCAGTTTTATGAAAGGTGGAAACGCTATTTCAAATGTGAATAAAACTGATTGCATGTCACACACACACACTATAATTAAATGAAAACACTACCAGACTATGCTAAATGAAATTTTTACTTGCTTTATTCGTTTATTTTTAAATGATAATGCTAATATTAGGTTGTTTTTAGCTTTTTTTCTGTTTTGTTTGCTGCTTATTCTTTTTCTAACTCGAACTTTGTAAGTTTGAAAACCCCCAGACAACAAGGAACTTTGTCTCTGTGTACTTGGAGCATATCTTTGCTGTAGTTTCCCCTTTTACTTTGCTTAAAGGTTTTGAGTACCAAATACATACCTTAACATGTTCTGTTTCCATGTATACATTTTAGCATTGTGGGGATAAGTGAAACAACATCTATAAAAAATACTATCATAGATATTTGTGGGTCTTGATACGGTATGGGTACAGCTGCAAAGAATATACAAATACAAGTTTTATTTTCCCTTGTTGTAAATAGAAAATAACTCACACTGAAACACACACAAAAATCCCTCCATCCTTTGTCTTCTGCCTTTAAGAGGTCGGGTCGGGGGGCAACAGGTCCAGGAGGGAAACCCAGACATACCTCTCCTCAGTGACATCCTCCAGCTCATTCTGGTGCATCCCAAGGAGTTCCCAGGCCACACGGGAAATATAGTACCTAAAGCTAGTTCTGTGGCCTCCTCCCAGAGGAACATGCCTGGAAAAGCCCCAAAGAGAGGCACCCAGGAAGCATCCTGATCAGATGCCCAAACCATCTCAACTGACTCCTTTTGATGCAGAGAAGCAGTGGCTTCTCTGCAGCAACTTTGAGCTACCCCTATATATATATATATATATATATATATATATATATATATATATATATATATATATAGTAGAGAGAGAGAGAATTACATTTGTGGTTGCACTACAAAAAGTAAAACAGCCCATCCTCTTCTAAATGAGAATACCGTATTTTTCGGACTATAAATCGCGCTGGATTATAAGGCGTAGCGTGAATTAACGTGTCTGCGTGTGTCTTTGTCCACATATAAGACAAAGACATTTAAAAAAAACAATCCATTTATTCAATCCAATAATTTCACAAAGACTCTCCTGGTGTGTAACGAAGCCATAACCAAACATGTGATTTATCGAATGAACTATAAGCTGTTTCAGATAAAAACTGTGGAAGGAAAGTGGAGTAAGAGTGTGATAGTTCTGCTCTGAAGTGTGATTAATGTCTCTCCAACAGCTGCAGGATGGTTACATGAACAATAACAACAGCAGTGTGTCCCAGCCGGCCACACCAGGCGGCACCCTGCATGTGCCATCCCCCCTCTCACCCAGTCCCGCCAGCCTGTCTTCCTACCACGGAGACGACAGCGACAGCATCAGTAGTCCACCTTGGCCTCTGAAGGCCCCCTCCAGTCCTGTAAGAATCAGAAGTCATGCTTTATCGATTCAATACTGTGTAACTATTTTTTAAGAGGTTGGCTTTCTAGGTCTTAGATTCTGAGGGGAAGGGGGGGTATATTTGCTATATGAGCTTTGAAATGAACACAGCTTGCAGACTCCACAAATGAATCTAAAAAAATTCATTTTTGCTTGTTCGTTCAACCAGGGGTCCACTTCCCAATGTGTAAATAACAAATGAATTTTTAATGATCCTGACGGGGTGAGTGGGTTGTCGTAGCGGACGGCAGCAGCAGGAGAATAAACAGTAAACTGTTTAATGGATGATGCAACATAATGCTGGGTTTATACGGTGGCTCGCAAAAGGTATTAAGACGTCTTGAGTTTTTTCATGTCTTATTAGGGTTTCCTTTGATGGGCTTTCACAAAGCAGAGCATAATGATGAACTGGAAGGAAAAGCAAACGTGCCTTTTAAAGTGTTTTACAAAGAAAGAAAACTTAAAAGTGTGGCGCTTAGGTGTGCTCGGCTCCCCGGAGTCAGTCTTTTCTAGAACGACCTTTAATGACGATACATCTGATGTTACATCTGCAAGTCATTTGGGGTTTTTTCCCTCGTTTTTTTGCAAAAATCTTGACTTTGACTGAGCCAATCTCATAAGGTATGTGCTTTGCTCTAAACACTTCTGCTGCACGTAGTTTTTTTTGAGTCGTCCAAATGGGTAAAAATTCACCTCAGTTTCACGTCTTGTGCACAGGTTTTATCAAGAACAAAGGTTTTGCATGCAGCTCAGAAAGCTGTTTTTTATAGAATTAGTACCCCACTCTTGCCTGTTTTGGCAAATTGCAGATAGTACTTTTTATGGCTTTTCTTTTAACATTGCCATTCTTCTATTGAAGACAGATTTGTAGAGTTCAAGACTACTAGTGTCCCGTTGACAATCTCCCACCTGAGCTGTGGATCTGTGCAGCTCCTCTGGGAATGACTTTACTACCCTTGGATCACTTTTCCTTCCAAATTACAACTATCAACTACTTTGTGTGGAAGTATAAAGATGAAATAAAATACACTGAAAGCTGTGGTGGTAACATTGCAAACACATATTTTTATAAAAATCTTTTTCTTTTATTCTGATATCATATAAGATCTGTATAAAGGATCTAAAGTCTTATTTTAAGAAACCCATACCTACACTTCTGTGTGTGTGCCTCAGCAGAAAGCCAACCCTAACTCCTCCTCCATCAGCGGCGAGCGGATAAGCCGGCTGTATGATCTCGGGGCAGAGCCAGAGAGGAGATCCTGGGTGGAGCGCTACCTCACCTTCATGGAGGAGCGGGGTACACCTGTTTCCCAGCTCCCTGTTGTGGGCAAGAAGCCACTGGATCTCTGGAAACTTTACATTGCTGTTCGGGAAATAGGAGGCCTCGCTATGGTAATGTGCAAAGAACAGACTTACAGTAGGAATTATGGAATAATATTAAAGATAAAAGGCCCATTTTAGTTCTTGAAATAGCACTTAATGGGTAATATTTGGCCTTTCTGGCATTAAAATCCTCTTACTCTTCTCATTAGCATGGGCTTTTTGTATTATTCACTCAAGCCAAATGGCTGATGTGAAATGATGCAGGGGGACCAAACAGTGCATCTTTAGATACAGACTGTGTTTGAAAGCCTGGGGCTTCCATAATGACCTATATTGCTCTACAAATGCCTCACACAAGATTTTAAATCAAGACAGCAGAATAATTGGAGTGAGGATCAATAGATCTGAGTTAACGTTGTGCTCCAGTTCATCCCAAAAGTGCTTCCTAGTCATTTTCTTCCACAGCAGAGACCCAGAAAACCATTTCAGTAGGAATCGGTCCGACAGCTGGAAGAACATTGTTTTGTGAAATACGGCTGCAAGTCTAAATGTGTTTCCGACTAAAGTCATCCACGGCATCTAAGATTAAAATATCAGGTCGTCCTATGTGATGCTTTCAAATGTAGTGTTTTGTTCCTTTCAAATTGAAACCAACATGTCAAAATTGTGCACAGATTTCAGGATCCTTCTCTTCTTCCTTGAGATGACCTCAGCAAATTAAGCCCCGAAAGCTTGTTGTGATCGGTGCCTTATCCTTAAACCGGATTCTCCCAATCTGTCAGGTGAACAAGAACAAGAAGTGGCGCGAGCTGTCCAGCACCCTGAATGTCGGTACATCCAGCAGCTCGGCCAGCACGCTCAAGAAGCAGTACATCCAGTATCTGTTTGCCTATGAGTGTAAGATGGAGAGAGGAGAGGAGCCACCAACAGACAGCAACAGCGGCGGCAGCTTGACTGAAGGGGACAGCCGAAAGCAGGTCAAGATCCAGCCGCCGTCACCTGGTGAGTCCTGATAACAGAGCGTTGCACTGCTCCTCTTTTTTTTTTTTTTTTTTTTTTTTTTAAAGACTCCCTCCCATCTGTCAGTGGCCAGATAGCAGGTGTTGTAGATCAAACGAGATTACATCCGCGATCCTCACAGCTGTGTCAGAAATCTTCCCGTGAACAAAGCTGCTACTTTTACATTGTGAAGGATGGCTGGAAATTTCAGTCAAAGCAGGGAAGCTTACAGCAGGGTCACAAAATGATGAAGTATCCATCTTAAAATGGACGCGGTATAGCCCTACTTGGACCCTACCAAGACATGACACCACCCCCCCCTTAATCTGTCAGGCATTAATCAAGACACGCACGAGGCCCATGGTAACTCTGGAGGAGCTTGAGAGATACTCGGCTCAAAGAAGATCTTCTAGCGACAGGGCAACTATTAGAAAAATGTACAACAAACAAAAGGTGCTCTGCTCAGATGAGATCAAAATTCAACTTTTTAGTGTACAAGCAAGATGCTATGTGATTTCAATAATAATAATAACTCCTCACATCACAGGCTACAAACACCATGTGTTACACGAGGATGGCAGTATCATCATGGTGGGAAGCTTTTCTTCAACAGATACGCTGGAGAGAACTGGTTGGATTTTAGTCCAAATGTATAATGCTGAATACAGGACAATACTGGAATAAATGGGAGTTGAACCCAGAACCTCCAGGACACAAGCCAGCATAAGGCTGACAGAGGCATATCCCTGTAGGGCTGCAGCTGAGTTTGCAGCTGTATGTGCATCAAAAGGTGCTTGGAGAAAGTGTTCAATCTTTGTTGGCTGAAAATATTCGCACTCCACAATTTTTGGATTTTGATTTGAAAGAAAGAAATTTTTCTTCCACCTTTTGTTGGCCTGCCACGTAAAATCCAAGGAAGCATCGTTAGTTTTGCAGCGAAATGTCTTATGTAATTTAAGGTAAAAAATTGCAGAATAAAATTGAATCGCAAGTACTCAAGAGAAATGAGTGAAAAACATCTCTGCTTTGATGAGGTCATTTTCATTTTAATGGAAGTGAATGATGATAGTCAGCCCTTGCTATTCCAGCTTGAGACTGACCTTTATTTGATTACAGCGTTTGAAGGTTAGGTAATATTGTTTTGCTGCAGTGCCACGCCACAAAAGGTGTCTTATGTTTGCGTGTTATCGCGTGTCCCTGCAGACGACTATGAAGCGAGAGGGAGAGTCGTTGCAAACGGATTGGTGAGGTCACATCTCTAATTCGCGGCGAAGATGAGAAAAGTGACCCTTGCTTTCAAATAGGACACTTGAGCTCCTCACCTAGCAGAGACACCGCAGATTGCTTTTACCGCAGGCCAGAGAAAAAGAGCATCTTCCTTTGTGATCGCATAGACATTTATAGGCCCGTTTACACTACACCTAAAAACCAAGCCATGCCGAGACCGGTCCGAGCTTGGTCCAGTTAACTGAGATAAAAGCAGCCGTTTACACACAAGAGTTATCTCGGTTATGGTTCCTTGGTTGCTCCTCGCCTCCTAGTGGCGATCTGCGGTACTACCGCTCTCTGGGATTGAAGGCGGGACGGAGCAAATCAAATTGGCGGCACCCGTAACATTCAGGATGTTATTGTTAGACAGAGTCGGCTTTTGGGACGTGGATAAGACAAATGAACGTCTAATAAGGATTTACAGACGCAGGAAACAACAACAGACGCCGAGGTTCATAAGCAGAGTCATCACTGGAAACCGTGTGGCACGGTAAGGAAGCTAGTATTATTATGAATGTCTGAAATTTGTCTGAATGGAGTGTGAATCGGGACGTGCAGCCAGACACGCCGGGAAACCCGCTGACAGTCAGCTGACTGTAAGGGCATGACGCGGTCTGCTCATGCGCTCCTCGTTCTCAGGGAACCGGGATAAAAAAAACCAGTCCGAGACCTACTGATGAACTGGTCTGCAGTTAGTGCGGTCCGGTTATCGTTAGCGCGGTCTGGTTCAGTCTGCTGACCATTTACACACAAGAGTTATCTCGGTTACCGAGCTCGGACTGGTCTCGGCTCGGTTAAAAAAGTGTAGTGTAAACAGGCCTTTAGTAGTGGATAATATTCACACATGGAAATAAATGCTCTCTTACAACGTTTATACTTTAGGCCCTTTGTTATCTCTGCAGGATAGTAACGGAATCTAATTTTGCTAACATCAGCTGAAAGCACCATGGTTTAGGATTGTAACGTACAAAGTGTAATATAAAAAGCCTGAATGCATTTATCAGCATTTAGCAGTATAAACTGATGGGCAGGTTTTTTGTTTTGTTTTTTTGCAGAATATATGCACAGAGGTGAGGATATGTCTTTGCTTATTACAGATGCATAAAGGTGCCATTGCACTGCTTTTCTTCGCTTAAATACTCCACGTACAGCTGATGTGGACTTATTACGCTTGTCACGGCTGTTGATGCCTTTGAAACAAATCTCTGTCTGGACTTTTCCAGCACATTAGATTAACCCGAGTTCTTGAAACATAAAGTCTCACGGCAGAGGAATCGCCAGAGGGATGGTGAAGTCTCCTTCTTTAGAATTGAGCACAGTGGCTGCACACTGCTTGTGAGCTGGCTGAAAGAAGGCATCCTAATTCTTTCCTCGCTTACAAGGAAGAAAATTAAGTTTGTAAATGTTTCCTGGCATGAGCGCGCCAACCGTCACTCTTTTATTTTTTTAAGATTAAGCCGTTTCAAAACTACAGCTTGGTAGCTGCAAGACGAGTGTTTGCAGATATCAAGCCTAATCAGACAGCTTACATCAGCTTGTAATGAACATGGAAACAGCAAAATTGTATGATGCTCTCCTAAATTGGCACTTCTACTACAGTTAGCAAGAGTTTATTCTTATATTTTTGCTCAGGTTTATATATCGAAGTCAAGATACAATATGTCAAATATATATGTCTATAACTTATAGATAGATAGATAGATAGATAGATAGATAGATAGATAGATAGATAGATAGATAGATAGATAGATAGATAGATAGATAGATAGATAGATAGATAGATAGATAGATAGATTCATCGAATTATAACCATGACAATCCATATGTTATGTTATTTTAGAAGCATTAAGGCAATGCTAGACAAGTCAGTTTGCATTGTACTATCCATAGACAACAGTACTTTATAGAAGAAAGGAACAAATAAAATAAACACATTAAAAGAATGAATAAAGTGTTAGCATCACCTAAAAAACATGCAAATTAAAAAAGCTAAGACATAATAAATATTAACTCATCGAGTTTATGGTTTTTTAGAGTGCATTTAAAGAAACACACTGTTTGCTCTGTGAACTTCAACACCATTGAGGTTAATTGAGTGCTGATCCCTAATCCACTCACATGGACTCACTTACTTTATCTCTGTAAAAAAAAACTGTAGTCGTGTTGTGCTACAGACCTAATAATGAAATGTCATCAGCATATGTATAGTAAAAGATGTTCTCTATAATCTGAGCTAGGCACATACATAATGAATAACAGCGGCCCGACTATTAAACCTTGAGGAACCCCACATGTCATCTTTGTTCATCTCAGATCTATAGTTTGCAAGTCACACAAAGTAGTCCTCATCAGCTAAGTAAGATCTGAACCGCTTGACTGCTTTATCAGACAATCTCATCCATCTTCCCAGTCTACTAATCAGTATAACGTTATTGTCTGTTTTTAAAAATGTGATTACATCATGAGATATTTTTGGTTCACATCTTTGTGTTAATTTATGAAACTGTGCTATTTTTACTCAAGGTTTTCATACACTGAGAATCTCACACTGACCCATGGCTACCTAAGCCATCCTAAGCTAAAAATCCTCCCAACATGGAGAACTGTATAATCTGTTAGCTCTACTTAGTTCTACGTTTACATTTTTTAACTTTAAGAGTTTTATGCCTCTCTTACCATAAACACTTATTGAAATTCAAGCCCTTTAAGAAAAACGTAGTCTCTGAGAACTTGTCAGTACCACGTAGTTTATAAGCCCCAGAATATAAATCCCACTGCGGATGCTTTCAGTTCCACTGTCGGCTTCAGGCTGCCCTCCTGACACCCTGCCAGCCTAAATATAGACTGACAGCTCTATGATGTCACCGAGGGAGCCTGACCGGCGGGCTGGTGTGGGGTCTGAGTGTGCTGTGTGAAGCTGGTGGTGGGGAGTGCCGAGTGATTAATGAGGGCTGGAATGTAGAACGTAAACAAACCCAACCTCTCCGTCACCTTTCATTCACAAAAGCGGCCCAGCTGACTGACTTTTTCTTTTTTTTTTCTTTTTTTTTTCGCTGCTCTTTAACCACCACCCCCCTAACCCCCTTCCCCCGGATTATGTCACAAACAGACACGCATGCAGGCTCTCACGCATACACACTTGTTCCCCCTCTATCCTGCCAGCTTTTCTTTTTTTTTTTTTTCCACCAGCTGAATGTGGAGCAGAAGGCACTTGAGTCCACGCGCCTCTCCGCCTCTCTCCTCCGTCTTTCTGCAACGATCGGTCACGCTCTTGAAGAATGACAAACCTCTTAACCTCAGCTAACCCCGCGACTGTTTCCCTCTCCTCCACCTGGGCGTGCGTGTGCATATTCATGCGGTTTGACACCGGGATAGCCCACAAAAAGCTCGCTGACCCGTCTTTGCCCTCTCCTCTCACCTCTGCTCATCATCATGGGACACCATCTACACCTCCGTCTGTCTCTCCTCCTATCTGTCTCCTGTGATGTAGAGGCAGGGGGTATCGTTGAATAATTCAGAATTAGCATGAATTTTTAAAGCCTAAGTCTTACGAGGGCCTTTATTTCCTAAGGAAACGTGGTGCAGGGAGAGGCCACTGAGCCTCCCCCAGAAAGAGAAAGACTTCTCACACTAAACGCTCATTAGGATACTTTCCTATTCCCTCAGTGTCTTTGTCATCGTTTAGCCGATCCGATTCCCATTTTCCATTCAATCTGGGAATTTGTATCCCTTGGTTTGATGAGGTCAGGGGGTTCTTTGTGTGCAGGGCCGTTGTAGCGCCGCGCTCCTATAATTTCCCAGTCGTCTGAGCAGAGAATTTAGCAGAAATGTGGTGTCATAAGAAAATAGCACACTAACCCAGGTTCAACCCCTGTCCAGAGCTCTTTGTTTTTAAGCGAGGGTCTTACAGGGAACGATCAATGGAGCTTTTCACTGATTTACAGTGGATGTTTTTTTTTTTTGTGAGCTATCTGCTCTGTGTGACATTTGTTTTTGTAATTTTGCCTTCAAAACGTTACCCTCAATACAACATCCTCAGCAACTGAGGGGGATTTGCAGATTTTCATTTTACATTTTGTCAAGTTGCACGCTTCAAGTTTACATTGTTTCCAAAATCACTCAGAATTGTAAAGTGGGATGTAAAAAATACATGGATTTCTTTTTGTTTTTATTTTTTTTATATAAAAAAATTAAAAGCAAGACCTGTTTTTGATCAGAAAATGTTGCACAACTTTCTGGAAGCACCTTCTACTGCATCTACAACCTCAAGTGTTTTCGTGTATGTCCAAGCTTTGCGTATTTGGAGACCTAAAGGCCTGGTTATTCCTCTTTTTAAAATACCTTTAAGTTTATGGAAAGCATCTGTGAACGTAATCTTTTTACGCCTTGTCACAGAACACATGAATATACTTTGATCAGAACAATTCCACTTTATGTATGGACCAAACTGTGTGTTCGAGGTCCAGAGATTGGAGAATGTTACCCCAGTGTTTTGTTACAGAACTGTCTTTTATCTAGTGCAAATCATCCCCATAGCTTCATGCATCCACCAGCATGTTACACTGTGGACCCGGTGTGTTCAGAGATGAATGTTTTTTTGCATGAAGGGCAAACAGTTCATATTTGGTGTCACCTGACCAGTACACCACCTTCCCTACGTGGCTTTTGGCTAGATTCAAACAAAACTTCATGTGAATTTCCCGTAACAATTCCTTCCTGCCAGTCTTCTATAAAGGCTGTATTTGTGGTGTGCATATCAACATTAGTCCTGTCAACAGATCCTTGCACCTGAACTGTGGATCTCTACAGAATCACCAGGGGCCTCTTTGCTGCTTCTCTGATTAATGGCTTGTCGGTTTAGGTGCACGGCCATGTCACAGTAGGTTTGCAAGTGTGCCCCAGTCTTTCCACTTGACTGGATGGCTTTTAAACAGTGCTCTGTGAGATGTTCAAAGCTATTGGGATATTGGGAAATTGTTTCATAACCTAACCCCGCTTTAAACATCTTCATTCCTGATCTGTCTGCTTTGTTCCTTGGTCTTCATGCTGTTTGTTCACTAATATTTCCTAACAGACCTCTGAGGCCTTCACTGAGCAACTGGATTTTTACAGGGAATAAATGACACACACTGAGACTCTATTTGCTAACTAGCAGTTTTCTGAGGACAATTGTTTTTACTTGAATTATTTTGATTTAGGGGTGACCTAATAAAGGTGCTAGACTTTCAAAATTTCTATTATGTCCAAACATTTAAAAAAAATCATGTATTCCTTTTCTTAAACTTTGCAAATACACACTACTTCATGTTGGTCTATCCCATAAAACCGCAATAAAATACAATGGAGTTTGTAGCTATAACATGACAAAACCTGGAAATGTTTAAGGGTAATAAAAACCTTTGCAAGGCACTGTAAATCACCTTCAGCTTTAAATTAAGTAGTGTGCTGCCATTGTGCCCTTAGGTACCCAGAGGTTTTCTCCTCTCCTTGCTGCGCCTGTGCTTCCTTCATCTCTTGAGCAATGCGTCCGTTTCCATCCACTCTGCCCTTATGTGGCGAGTTTGCCAAGGCTCAGTTCTCATGTTGGGCATCACTCTGAGTGCTTTGGACATAAGCCCAAAGTGATCTCCCTGATACAACACCTTGCTGCGATAAAATCCCACTTTGGCTGCTCTGACTCAAACCAGCTTCAAGAACGCAGCAGAGGTCCTCGAGAAGCCCTACGGTCTGAATGTGCATGTGTTTTTTTTTTCTTCTTTTTTTTTTAAGGGAGAAGTCGGGGAATCCTTCAGATTTAGTAATAATGCCTCTCTTGTCTCCCAGCCAACTCAGGTGGTTCTCTCCAAGGTCCACAAACGCCTCAGTCATCCGGCAGCAGCTCTACAGCAGAGACAGCAGGCGACCTGAAACCACCCACACCTGCCACCACCCCGCTGGGACAAGTCACTCCACTGCCCCCCAACAGGTACCACACAGACAGTCATCTGATAGTGCTGCCGCCAGCTGCTGCCTCTTTTACAGATTCAGTCACATAAGCATTATTTATTTTACATCTGACTGATTGTTCTCGTCTGTAATATCAGAGGAGGTCATAATAAACGGCTTATAAACAGATGTGTTTTAATTGGAGATGCACCAATCATAGATCTTCTAAACGCTTCTACCGATTTTAGCCAATCTGATTTCTGTTTACCAAATACTAACTGGTTATTGTCAAATCAAACAATTATTTCTGAAAGCTGTTAGTCGCCATGCACAAAATTTCACGATTCAGATTTAAATTTATTTGGATTAAAAAACAAAAAATAATTGGTTTGTACTGTTCACATGGACGTTTAAACAATTAATCTGATCATAATCTGCTTTTATGTGCACCTGGCTTTATTCAGAAAATAACTACACTGACATGCACAGTTATCAAATCCCCCCCCCTCCAAAAAAAACACAGAAGAAGAAGAACTTCCGTCTTCATTGAACAACAACAAATAGCAAACAAAGCAGTATTATACGATTGTCTTCTGAGCGGCCAGGCTGGACTTGCACCAGCTTCTAATTACGGTCAAAACTTTACTGAATAAATAACTATTTTGAGCTTTTTTAGTGTTTCGAATACAAAGGTTGTATCAGGAGTACAGACAGTTTTGCTTCCCAACGTATTTCCGCCACTCAACGCGTAAATCACTGATCACAATATTCCGATTGCAATTTCCGATTGATACATGAGGCCCTTTTATTCTGATTACTTTTGTCCATGTAAACGTAGCTAGTGTAAATCTGCAAAGTAAATCTCTTAGGTTATGGTACAGAGGTATCTATAGATGACTACCAATGAAAAGGAGTTACAGAATATGTCCTTTACATCTTAAAACAATGATTATTTCTTGCTGTTTTACTAATGCTCACTTTAAAGTACAACATCATCTGATATTCAAATATTTTCAACAAGATATTTCCAATATAAATGACAGTTGTGATCAAAGGATAATTATTTGTATCAGGACCAGAGGTGACTTCACACTGTGTGTGTGTGAGGGAGAGGGAGAACAGTCTGTTTTTACTCAGCTCTGCAGTTAAACAGGTTTTCACTAGTATTTCAAAACAAAGGCAATGTGATTATAGAGCTGGCATTTTAAACTGCCTTTAGGATCACATGTTAATAATTTGCCTGATTAGTGCAATTATAATTACTAAACGCTGTCCTTGTGTGTATTTTCTGTAAAGAAAGTAGACACCTAAATGGTGCGGTTTCCAAACACTGCCAACATTTCTTAATCCAACATGTTTCATGAGACAGAATCGGACTCTTCTAATGAATAAAACAGCATCAACATCCCGATATCTCCCAAAGTCGACCAATCCATTGTAGCAGCCTGAATGTGCTGGTCATGCCTGCATAGAAAACACAGTTTAAAAACTCTTGAAGATTCTTACATGCTGAACAAGGCGGAGTTTGAGTTTTCTTGACTCAACTTCCACACCAAAGAGGGTTGGCATTAGACTTTTTGTGGCTTGGATGCACGGCGTGCCTATAAGATCGGACTAATTCAAGATCACAACCTGCAAAACATAAAATTGACCGATTCCAGTCACCAGTCGGTTTGTCTGGAAGTAATTAAGCATCTGAATCTATACAAGCTTAAATATTGCCTTCGATGAGGTAGTATTTAACTGAATATAAAAGCTCATTCTGTGCCTGCTTATATGAAATGCAGATGTACTTGTACGTAATTCTTTGGTTATTTTCCCTCCTTTATTTTTTATGTATCTCAAATTTACTTGAGCAGGGACAATAGTTAAATGCTATAAATAAAACTAACTGTTGTCCCACCTAAAGGGCCTCTGGCCAAAGGCTAATTCGCAGGCCCAACCCCTGGTTAGGCTTTTAGAAGCAAAGCTTTAATACTGATAATACAAAGAAACCTTTTTAAAACTACCATTTAAAGAAGAATTCAATACAATCAAGAATCTAGCCTGTGAAACTACTATTAAAAAGAAACTCATTCAAAACAGTAAAGTAACACTTCAAGGAAGAGAGAAAAGAAATATAAAGCATAAAAGATGCTGAGCAGTGTAAGCCGTGCAAGTTTCACCGTTCACATTTTTGTCTTAGTTTGAGCCTTTTTGTTTTTGTTTTTTTTATATCAGATGTAAAAGCTCCAAGGCTGGTCAATTGTATAATTAATGGTAGCAAACTGTTCCAAATCTAGAATATCTGCGATTTTTATACTGGAGTTGTGTTTTAGACATTTAGTTTACATCAGTAAAAAAAAAAAAAAAAAAAAAAAAACACACTTTATTTAGAAAAAAATAATACATGTTGTTTCTGTTGGGACTACATAACAGTTTCATCAAAAGAAAAAAATATTTTTTTTAAGTGAATGCAAGGTGCACACCCGACTCTGCTGAGGTCTATATGATGCCACTATTGCAGTTATCTGTATTATTTGGTGTGTTTGCTATGCATTCAAACATGAGGTTATTCTCCCCGAAAATGAAAGACACTGCCATACCTCAGAGTCCACCTTGTGTACCTTCCTCACGATCTTTGTTTTCTTTATTTGTCCAGGAGCAGTGTAAGCGTGCAGGACCCCTTCTCGGAGGTGAGCGACCCGGCCTTTCAGAAGCGGACGAGCAGCCTGCCCCCCTCAGCTCCCTACCAGCAGGCCCTCGGCATGCCTGACATGATGATGAGGATGCAGTATGACGCCAAGGACCCCTTCGCAGGGATGAGGAAGAGTAAGCGGGGGGGCGCACGCTGTGACACCCAATTCACCATTGCCAGAACTTATTTATTCATTTTCTGAATTTTTTAGTATACCTACCCATTTTTTTGCATGTTTGGTTTTGGTATTTAGACAAAAAACTAAGACGTTTTTTTTAAGTTTCTTTTTACCTGTGATGGTAAACAGCCTAGCTAAAACAGGTTTAAAATTAAAAAACTTGATTCTTAAACTTTCTGTAAATTCACATGCCGCCTTCTCGAAATGATTCATCTGTCCTGAAGCCATTGTTCCTTCATCTGCCTTGTTGGTCTAATTTATTGTCAAATCACCATGTCGCCTCAGATCAGGACAGATGTGTGTTAGTGTGTGTGTGTGTGTGTGTGTGTGTGTGTGTGTGTGTGTGTGTGTGTGTGTGTGTGTGTGTGTGTTATTAAAACTTAGAAAGAATATGGCAACTGTTTGTTACGCCACAACAACCCTTCATCAAACAACACAACAGCTCGTCTGATCTTCTCGTAGCTTAGCCTTTGTCTCATCCTTATTCCACTCGTCCTTTTCATCACCATTTTTTTTCCTTCCTCCAACCTTTCATCCCTAGCATCCTGCTGAGATGCACCTGTTTTTACCGAGCTGTGTTTTAGTTTTCAGGGGGGGGGGGAAACTGTAGTTTTTTTTTCCCCCTGAAAGAAATGGCAGCTCCTCTGAAAGATGAGGAGAATGGAGTCTGAATGAGTAATATGGTGGATGGCAGCTGCATAACAACACTTAGCCACAGAACAATAGGGCTAATAAGAGAGAGTGGAGGATATATTCATAGAGGGATGCTGCCATCTGGTGGGAGATTGGAGATACAAGTCAAGCTTTTTAATTTTGCTTCTTTTTATTCCATCTCAGTGGCGGGAGCAGATCCATATATACCAAGCCAGATGTCCAGTGGAGGTATGCAGGACCTGTACGGTCGGCCCCCGTCAGGGCTGAGCATGAGCCAGCGGTCCCAGTATCCATACGGGCCAGGCTATGACCGGAGGTAACATACAAAACTCCCAGAAAAGCTGTACTGTTGGTTAGATGTTTACCAGTACCCATCAATAGTAATAATAATAATAATAATAATAATAATAATAATAATAATAATAATAATAATAATAATAATAATAATAATACATTTCATTTGAAAGTGCCTTTCAGAGCACCCAAGGACACTGTAATCATGATAAAAACAACACATTAAAAACACATTAGCATGAATGCATTATACTTCTATGGTTTTAATGACACATTTGAGGTTTACAAAGAATTAGAAAGACTATAAAAACAAATAACTTCAATGATTTTAAAAAGCAAGAATTGGGTGCACAGTTTTGAATTTATTGCGGGCTTTCTTTAATCCAAACCCAGTCAAAATCATACGTATAGGCTCAAATATATACCTACGCACCCACTGATATCTAGGTAATTTCAGCGTGCAAGGTGCAGAAAAGTTGCTCGTATTTTTGAACCCATCGGCAATGTCCTGGCCTTAATACTGGCTGAATCTTTGACCACTCACTTCATCGGAGTTGGTAGAGTTTTTTTAAAACTGGTTTGTTCCCTGGCAGCCTTTAAGCATTGTCTGTAAAGTCTAAATTGTCGAGTCATTTCAGAAGCTTAACATTAGCTTTTGTATTCTGTTTTAAAACCAGTTTCGATTTGCCTTTGGGATCAGTATCCAGTTGGTCAACCGGACTGTGTCAAAGTTTTTCTCATATTACCTACCAGCTACCTCTGATTAAAGGAAATTTAACTCAGGAACCACCAAGGCTGTGACCTTTCATAAACGGCAAGATGCTGGAACACCAGTGTCACTGTCTGTAGGGAAGTATATTAAAAATCACCATGAAGTAAAGACTTCTGCCTAAGCGCCTGTTTCAAAATGTGATTTAAATTGAAAACTGTTTAGTTATTTGGCCAAAATGACAAGAAGAATATTTCTTGGAACCAAGGAAAGGCTCTCAAACTTAAGAGCATTGTACCAAGTATCAAGCATGTTGGTGGCAGCATTATGCTGTGGGTCCCCTAGTCAGTTTATGGAAGAAGGAAGAACAAATTAACCAACTACACATCTAATCAACAGCTAGCTGGTTAACACTTGGACACAGCTGGTTGTGCCAACTCGACTTCACATCTAAATTGGTTTTAAAACGTATGAAGCAGGCCAGCATAAAGCCTCTAGACGGGCCCTAAAATAAACCCTATGTAAATGTCTTATGCTTTAAAACCTGGGCCAATGCCAGAAAAACAAGCCATTAAAATAAGTTTTACTAATTTGGATAAGAAGAGTCAGAATTATGCCATAAGCTGGTTGGCGCCAAATAAAAGGGAACAGGGAACGGTTCCAATGCACCATTAAAAGCTCAAAATTAATGGAATTCATGCTGACAATGATTATACCTAAACATCCGTAAGGTCTGTTAAGTATGAATTATTGACCTGTTTTATTTTCTAGACCTGACCATATGATGGGGATGGAGGGAACCATGGGCCCCCCTGGAAATCAGAATAACATGGGACACTCAAACAGTGAAGGCAACATGTATTCTCCCAGCAGATACTCCTCACAGCAGAGGTCAGTCCTCTAAAGTTTGCATCTAGCAGCATTCTCTGCTTTTTAATCTAACAAAATATCAAAGGATTTATTGGCCGTTAATAGGTGAAGGTTTTGCTTTGTCTCCTGCGTTTCAGACACGACGGCTATGGGCAGCAGTATCCCAGCATCTCATACGGGATGCATCCATCTGGGATGTACCCACAGCAACAGGTGAGACACAGCACTGTTAGCTTCTCTTTGAAATTTAACTAAATGTTTTTTACACCTTTTCACTTTTGATATTGCAATAAACGATTATAGTATAAAACGTTATAGGAAGAGGCTGAACAATTCTAAGAGGAAAGGTTTAGACTAACTTATGTGAAGCCATGGAAAAAAACAAATCATGTATTTTTTGTGTGAGTTTGTTGTTTTGGAAAGTCTGAAAGTAGAACCTGAAAAAATATATATTTTGATAGCAAACTTTAGTGCTGGGACTGTTGTTATGTTTCAAGTAACATGTGACTTAATTGGCCCTTGGCAGGGGTAATATTCATAGTCCTTTTGAGGAATAAACATAATCCAAAACTACCTAAATGAGTAGGTAGAACGTAAAACGAAGAAAAGAAAAACAGGGTTTGCAGTAGATATACAAATAAAAACTATTTGACAGACACCATCTAAAATGCACATTTTAGAAAAATTAAGATTTTGTAAAATTCTGCATAGGCGCATTATTTACAATTTCCTTTCAGTCTATAGCTTGTTTGGCTTACATTTGAAGTTTAATGTGACCACCGTGAGAGCAAAGGGAAAAAGATACGAAAAGAAAAACAAAACATAAAAACAGCCTTAGTGTTGAGGCTTCCAGCAAAGAAAACAATAATAAGTATGTATGAAGTCAGCCAGTTATATTTTTATTATCTCCAGATACCCGGTCCACAGTGAAACACCACAGACTAAAGTGAAAAACTCAGTTTGCATGTGGAAAGGACTAAATGCTCCAGAAAATCTCAACTTTGGAAATGTTCTATACTATCTTGAGTGATCTGAGTGGCAAATATGAACAGAAACCTATAAATTTTTTATTATTTATACCTTTTTTTTATTGATTTCTGACACAAAAAAGTCCAGTGACATTCACTTAAATTTTAAACCCAATTGTTTGGCAGCTATGTCCATCGGTGGTAAGACTCTAGATAATCGTGTCTACAACTTAATTATTGTTCACTCAGAAAAATACAGAATGTGTAAAAGTAGTGTACCTGTAGTTGAAAAATAGTTATAAGTGATGCTAGATTAATGATTTATGATTCATGATGGTGCATGTCGGTGTGTTTCCTGGGCAAGGCAGTTAACCGCAGGTTGCCTACCAATCTGCTTATAGGTGTATCAATATGTGTGTGCATTAGTGAGTGCATGTGGGTGAACGTGGCTCTAGTGTAAAACGTTTGTGTGACTGATATGACTAGAAAAATGCATATTTTTTGCCATTTAATTGCAGCTGTGGGAATAATATCTTTACGTGCAACTTGACAGTTTGGTGAAAGAAAATAGACAAAAGAAACTGTAAGAGTACAATAACCTCTTGTGTAAATGTGCTTAATATTATTACATCACTATAGACATAATGTAAATATGGAGTTATATTCATAGTTAAGACAATTTTTTTTTCAGGGTTAGACCTTTACAGATTGGGTGTATGACATCGATCTGTGTTTAGATTTTTCAATTTACCTGTAAGTTTGTTTTTTTTTAATAACAAGATCTTTACTTAAACAGGGTTACAAACGACCAGTGGATGGAATGTATGGCCCCCCGCCCAAAAGACACGAGGGTGACATGTACGCTATGCAGTACACAAACCAGCAGCCCGACATGTACAATCACTATGGTGGTGGGTACTCAGGCCCTGAACACAGACCCATCCAAGGACAGTTCCCTTACTCCTACCACCGCGACCGAATGGCCCCGTCGGGTCAGAGCCAGCACAGCATGATGGGTGGGGGGCCTGCTTCGAACCACGCTGCTGAGGGGCCCAACATGTGGCCTTCAAGAACAGACCTCAGCTATCCCTACCACAGCAGACAAGGGCCTCCGTCGCAAATGCAGCCGTACGGCTCCATTTGCAGAGACGACATGGACGGTCGCAGCGCACACGACCAGTGGCACCGTCAGCCTCCCTACATGTCATCTTCAGGGGGCATGGCCCCCATGTCTTCACGCCATTCATCTTACACCAACCCCCCATCCATGACCAACCATCTGCCTCGAGCACCCAGCCCAGGGGCCTTCCAGCGCTCCATGGAATCTCGAATGTCACCCAGCAAAGCCCCTTTCATGTCCCCCATGAAGATGCCTAAGCCAGGGATGGGCATGATGGGCTCACAAGGCAGCGGTCCAATTGGTCAGTTTCCTCCTAACCTAAGAAGGGACCTTAACTACCCGCCGGGGTCAGTGGAAGCCACGATGCCAATTCTCAAGCCAAGACGCAAGCTCACCTCAAAGGACTGTGGTAAGACATTTCACCAACTGTTTGTATAAATCACATTGCTGCTTTTGATAAATTGCTGGATACATGTAGCAAAGCAGGATAGCCACATTGGATTTTTTCCCCCTCTAATTCCACTCTTTTGACCACAGGAACACCCGAAGCCTGGCGCGTGATGATGTCTCTGAAGTCTGGTCTGCTGGCAGAAAGCACGTGGGCTCTAGACACCATCAACATCCTGTTGTATGATGACAACACCGTGGCCTCCTTCAACCTCTCCCAGGTAAAATCAGACTAATCCATATATGTACAGGCATCTTCAATGATTAAAGCAGTTAGCAACCTCTGGGTGGATATTCTAAAGCAGAAATTTTTCAGCTTCTGATCCACCAAATAATAATGGAAGAGATTTGTGACCCACTATCGGCGTAGTATATAAGTATTTCTGCTGTGTCAATTAAACAATACAATGATCACACAAACAGGATCAACAGCCAGTATATTGCTTTCATCTATTTACAAGTGGTGTTTTTTATCTCAACATTTTTAGCATCAATGTGCTTCACTATTTTCACTTTTGTTATTTAGTTTAAATTCCTGAAGAGGATCTCAGAACTCTTAGATTCACAACACACTAGCTGACTCCTAACCACAACTTTGGGGACCATAAATTTCCAGTTCCAGAAAATGTAGATTCTTACCTTAATTCTGAGATTTCCAAAGGGCTGCCAAAATATCCAAGTCCACCATCTTCTACGACTGCTTTTGGGGAAATCAAGCATACATTGTACAACAGGACTCTTACTGTACTGTTTATGCACCCTAAATGAACTTCAGGTATACCACAGAAAATGCAGTTTTCATGTAATTATCTGTGTGGATCTGTTTTAATTGTCCAATTATCTTGATTTAAGTCCTCTTCACTCAGTAACAGCTTCCGCACTGAAGAGTCTTGTTTTCACCATGACCTGGAGGCTTAATGTGGTCCACTTACTGATCAGAATATGATTTTTGAGTTTCGAACTTGCCAATCACAAATGAGGGACGATCTATCAAAAAACAGGCAAATGGCAGTTAACAGCCTTGATTTGTGTATTACCAGACTAATCTGATTACTTCATAAATTAGTGGATTTATTTTAAACCCTGGTCTGAAGACAGACCCACCATTTTAGATTTAGAGTTGTATGAATATTGTTAAAAATTGTTAGGCTATAATTTAGGAAGTTTGTATATTCATTAGGACTGAATTCTTTCTCAGTGCAGAAACAAGGAGCCTTGATACTGATCATAATTTATCTTTCTTTGACCAGCTGCCTGGATTCCTTGAGCTAATTGTGGAGCACTTCCGCCGCTGTCTGATCGAAATCTTTGGAATTCTGGAAGAATTTGAGGTTCGGACAATGGTTCCCAAAAGCCATCTGGATTCTGGTTCTACCCGAAACGAGGGTGCCACCCAAGACAACGAGACAGAACCTGCAATCCTGTCGGCAACTGAACCCTCCTCAACAACAGAAATACAGGAGAATAAAACAGGAGGTACCAAGGAGGAAAGTTCACCTGTCGCTGAAGAACAGGCAGAGGTGCAGGATATGAATCAGGATACCAATATGACAAATAAAAAGGACAACGTGAATAAAGTACAAGAAGGAAAAGAAACGGAGGGAAAAGAAACGGAAGCAAGTAAAACGAAAAAAGGTTGTTTGGAAGAGCCTCCTGCAGAGTCCGAATCTAAACCTAAACAGGCCAGTAAATACGATAAACTCCCCATCAAGATCGTGCACAAAGACGAACTGATTGAAGACCTAACTGAGCGCTTGGGTTACGTCACCGAGTTTGACAGCGGGCTGCTACACTGGCAGGCAGGCGGAGGAGACTCAACGGCACACATTCAGACACACTTTGAACTGCAGAGCGATCCTCCTGCCAGGGTGGGTAAAAACACATCGAGTGAGAGCAAACCAGAAAACAAGATGGAGGAGGAAAACGGGAAGCCACCGAAGCATATCACCGCTACTATTGATGACGTTTTGTGCGCGAGGGTTGACGCCCTGTCGTACGCCCACCCTGCTCGATCGTTGCCATCTTACCCCTTTAGGGTGCATCCAGACGGGGAGGATGACCACATTACCCTTCTGGAGGACGAGCCCCGCTGCCTGGACGAGGCTCCGCTCTGCACGACCTCGTCCTGGCAGGACTCCCTCTCCAAGAGGTGCCTTTGTGTTTCCAACATAGTGCGGAGTCTGTCCTTTATCCCTGGGAACGACATGGAGATGTCTCGCCATCCTGCACTCGTTCTGCTTCTGGGCAGGCTACTTTTGCTGCACCACACTCACCCCGAAAGGAACAGGTCAGCACCCAGCTACCAGAGGGACGAGCAACAGGAGCGGGGACTGTCAACTAGCAAAGAGGAGTGGTGGTGGGAGTGCCTGACTCTGCTCAGGGAGAATGCCATGGTCACGCTTGCCAACATCGCAGGACATCTTGATCTCTCGACCTATTCTGACACTATCTGCCTCCCCATCCTGGATGCCCTACTCCACTGGATGGTTTGTCCCTCGGCGGAAGCCCAGGACCCCTTCCCGTCAGCGGCGCCGCACTCCCAGCTCACTCCCCAGAGACTGGTGCTGGAGTGCCTCTGCAAGCTCAGCATCCAGGATGGCAACGTGGACCTCCTGCTGGCCACGCCACCTTTCAGCAGACAGGAAAAACTCTTCGCGGTCCTTGTGCGATACGTCGGTCAGAGGAAAACGCAGGTGTACAGGGAGATGGCGGTGGCCGTCCTCTCGCACCTGGCGCAGGGAGACCCCACGGCAGCACGCGCCATCGCTTTGCAGAAGGCTAGCGTGAGCAACCTGGTCGCCTTCTTGGAGGACGGTGTCAGTATGGCGCAGTACCAGCAGAACCCGCACAGTTTGCTGCACATGGGACACCTTCCAATGGACCCGCCCAGTGTAAACATGATGTGCCGAGCCGCTAAAGGTCTGTTGGCCATGGCTAAAGTGGAAGAGAACAAGAAAGAATTTGTACTGTATGAGAGCAGATTATTAGACATCTCCATTTCCTCAGTGCTCAACACGGGGGTGGTCGCCATCGTTTGCCAAGTTCTCTTTCACTTGGGAAAATCATGACAGGACTCAGATGGCAGACAGTAAGGCTAAAAATATATCTCTGTGGTTTTCTATTTTTATTTATCAAAAATGACAGAAAATGTTTGTGTTTTTTTAAAAAATAATATCTGCATCAATTGCGTCTATTAATGTACATATGCTGAACCCTGTTAGAAAAAAAAGTGGGTTTAGGACATGAAAGCTCATTTTAATACAAATATTTAATACCTGCTGGTTATGGAGGGTTTGTGTTTTGTTTTGTTTTGTTGCCGTTTACGTTTTCAGCCAAAGCTGCCACCGGATTGTGGTGCTGAAATGTGCGTTTCTTTCAAGTTAATGAGCCGGATTTTTCAGTTTTATAAATATGAACATGCTCATCAACATTTTTGTTGATGGAGAGTATTTATTTAATATGTGACACTGTACAGTTGTTTGAACGTTCTTGCCAACAATTGTGTGGAGGAAGGGCGCGTGGGTAAAAAGAAAAACATGGACTTTTTAAATTGAAATGTTTTTTCTCTCCATTGCTGGAAGATAAATTGTGCAATAGGACCAGAGAGAGTTGTCCCTTTTCTTTTTTCTTTCGAAAAACAGGAGGATGTAAAACTTCAAGTAGCTGCAGTGTGTGCTTCAGGCCATGGGGAGGCAGCATTGCACCAGCCAATCAACAAAAGAGCTTAGCATCAGTCAAAAACACTTCCTAATTTATCAATCATAGCCTCAATGATTTCACTGATGATCTTTGTGTTTACTCAAACACGTGTGTTATGTCTGTATTTTTCATCAGTGTGTATTTAACAGTTTGTGCAATGGATGCGCGTGACTCTTTCGGTCTAAATCGTGCGTCACAGCAGATGGGAGTTTCAGGCTATTATAACAAATTCTTTTATTGTTGTTAAAATTTCGTAATGTTATTATACATATTTTGTTTATTGGGTCAAATATTTGAACATCCCAGATGTACCCGATGTTTCAATGTAAAAAAAAAAGAAAAGAAAAAAAAGACAAACTTGTATGCATTGTATTATAGCTGAGAAAACAATCGCTTTGGTAATTAAAATGTGAAAGTGCCAGGGTGAGAGAATATCTACCACTACATGGAAAAAGACAAAAAAAAAAACAGAACATATTTCTTTTTGTTATAGTTATCCATTCACATCAATGGGCATATTTTTTAACTTTACGTACTTCTCTTAAACAAATATGTGAAAAGAACCATCAACAATGTCCTGAGAGCTCATTGTAAAAATTTGCCTTTTTTTCATATGACTCCTTGTCTTTTACTTCTGTAAACACATTTATACAATGTGCTGCACATGTCACAAATAAATGTACGATTAACATCGTTAAGCACTGGAGACGTCGCATTATGTCCTGACAATCTTAGGCCAATAAACAAACATCAACTGCTTACTTCACATGTCCTTTATTGACTTTTTTTTTCCAAGAGAGTTTTATCAAAACGAAAGCTTTTTAAATGGATGATGAGAAGAAGCAATGTGAGGACCTGATCTAGGCAATTTTTACAGACCAAAGTCCACAATATTGATCTGGTTAGATCAGTAGAAGGTGACAGATATTTTTCCCTCATTCTTTCTGACTGCTGTTCAGCTGTTCAGCATTTGACCGAGGTCAGTGGTACTTCTGGAAGCGGGAGTCAAATTCATTGTTTGTACCCACAAACTTGGCTAATAAAGTTGATTCTGATTCTGAGAGGATACCTGGACCCTCCTGAGACTGCATAGGCAATCCAACTCCAACAGGATGGCCCGTCAATGCTTGCCGTTTGCCAGAAGGTTTGCTGCGTCACCCAGCACCCTGTTCTTTTC
Source organism: Fundulus heteroclitus (assembly GCF_011125445.2). Lineage (NCBI taxonomy): Eukaryota > Metazoa > Chordata > Actinopteri > Cyprinodontiformes > Fundulidae > Fundulus > Fundulus heteroclitus. The sequence continues at coordinate 13,222,296 of NC_046379.1, read as the reverse complement.
ACAGATTAGCGCAGGTTCAATATGAGCTCATGGGACAGACATGTAAGGAGCAGCTGTGGTGAACATTATGCAACTTTGTTCAGCATGATCGGTTTGGTTGTTATGGGTCTGTGTTAGGTCTGGGGAGGAACCAATTGATGTGTTTTCAAAGTGCTCCTTTAATTTTTCAGTGCAGTGTATAAGATTCCAATGCTGTGTGTCCGGAAAACGTATGGACATCTCAAACATCTCAGAATTGATTGAGCTTTTATGTTATAAACAAACACAACATTGTTCCTAGTTGGGAAGCAGAAAGAAAATAATATAATGTTTTCGTTTTTTTTTTAAATAATACATCTATAGATATTAAGATCAAGATGTTTTAAACGGTTAGATTGTGAAACAATATCCCAACCTTTCAACAATTCATGAAAAAATGTTCAGTCAATCATCTAAAAATGGAGAGGTTATTGCACAACTGCAAATCTACGGAGACATAAACTGACAAGCCAGGCAAAGGAAACAATAATGAGAAGCAGCCAGGAGAACCAATTTTTATTCAGGAGGAGCTGGAGAGATCCACAACTCAGGTGGGAGAATCCATCAATAGGTCGGTTATTAGTCATGTACTCCACTAATCTGGCATCCAAAGAAGAGTCCTAAGTAGAAAGTATTGGTAACGCGACATACGTAGACAATTGTGTTCAAGCTTGATTGGACCGTGTACAAAATGCTTTTTGTGGCAGCATGATGCTGCACATCACCATGACTACATCATCACTAAGGTGATGATGTGTGGTGGAGGCAGCATGATGCTTTTGGGGAGATTTTCTTCAGTGGGGATGACAAAACTAGTGAGAGTTAATGGGAAGATGGATGGAGTGAAATATAGGGTAACCCCAGAAGAAAACCTGATCCAAGCTGCAGAAGATTTGAGATCAGCAGGAGAAAACCCCTAAACATACAACCACTGATACAGATGACCAGTTTAGATCAAAACACGTTAATGTGTTAGAATAGTCCAACCAAAGCCCTTAACTTTATTCTATTAAGAATCTATGGAAATGTTTGAAAATTGCTGTTCACTGGCACTCTCCATCAAATCTGACCAAGTTTTGGCAAGAAATTTAGTTTTTGGATGTTTAAAGTTGGTAGAGATAGTCCCTAGGAGATTTTCCGCTGTAATACCAGGAAAACGTGATTCTGCAAGGACCAACTTTGGGGGCCTGAATACAAATGCCAAACGTTTTTAATTCATTAGCTGTAAAAAAAATAATAATCTTAAAACTGAATAGCACATCACTGTAATTACAGCACATTAAAATAAAGCAACGTTTTGTACCTTCTAAAATGATTTTAAGAATTTATTAATGCCTTGTGTATTAAGTTTTCAGGATACAATCTAGATTTCAATTATGCATTTTTTTTTCATTACTTTTCTCAGAGAAAGCGGCACGACAATCCTGGCCTTAATGCATCTTCCTATTAAACACATCACCATTACTTTTTAAATCTGTATTTTCCAAAAACTAAACAGTGATTTAAGTTTAAGCTTATGTAAAAAAGTTTAAATGTTTTTATAGTGTTCGTTTTGCATTAATGGGACTGCTAGTGTTAATTTAAAAAGTAATCACAATGTCTGCTGTTCATGTAAGCTTAATAACAAGTGTCTTGATTGAACAAAATAGTTTTTCTTCCCGTTATGTTATTGGGCTGTTTTGACTTTAATTATAGTACTTCGTGCTAAATAGGCATAAAATGAAATTATTTTCAGGCTTTTAAAACTTACGACATCCAATTGACAAGCTAGTGTGATATTTTTGACATTTTCCTTTGTTCTGTTGTCATGATTAATCCGCCTCTTCTGTCTGATATTGACGCGTGCGGCACACAGAACAAAAAGAAATGATTTTCTTTTAATTAAGTTTTATTCAAACTACCATATTTTTGTGCAAAGTCTTGGGCAACAACTATAACAATAACAAAGATAATGTTCTGCTTAAATTTAGAAACTCTGCTGAGAGTCAAATCTGATGTTCATCATGTATTTATTTATTTTTGTATTGTATATTATGCAGTCTCATAATATTTCCTCTTAACTAAACCAGATGACGGATGAAACAGTCAGTCATGAGAAATACTGTGCCTTGCAAACCTTATTTGTGTTTTTGGTGGGATTTTATGTGATAAAATTTATGTGACAAAATTGAGAAGTGGAAGCAAAAGGAGACACAAAGGTTTTCAATTTTTTTTTTTTTTTACAAATACCATAAGTGTAGCAAGCCTATTTATCCAACCCATTTTACTATTTTTTTTCACTAAATATGTACATATCCCAGCTAAATCAACGTAGGAACACATGTAATTGGTAATCGGGTCCACCTGTGTGTAATTTAATCTCAGCTGTTCTGTGAAGGCCTCAGAGGTTCGTTAGAGACAATTAGTGAGTAAACGGCATCATGAAGACCAAGGACCACAGGAGAAAGGTCAGGGGTGAAGTTGTAAGAACTTAAAAGTATGTTTAGGCTATAGCACAACTGGACGCTTACAAACACATGGCCACCTAAACTGAAAGACTGAGCTAAGAGATCATTAATCAGATAAGCACTCAAGAAGCCCATGGTTACTCTGGAGGAGCTGCAGAGATCAACATCTTCTCTGGGAGAATCTGTTGACCAGCCGTGCACTCCAAAAATCTGGCCTCTATGGAAGAGAGGTGAGATTGTTGATCTGTAGAAAAAGGGCTAAATTATAACCTTTTGGCAGAATGCCACAAGTCTATCAGGGACACAACAAATGTGTAGGAAGAGTCTCCTGTCAAATGAGACTAAAATGTAACTATTTTAACCTACATGCAAAGATGTAAGTGTGGCAAAACAAAAAAAAAACCTTAACACATCACGCCTACTGTGAAAAATGGTAGTTGCGTCATGCTGTGGGAATGCTTTTATCTAGCAGGGACATGGACACTGGTCAGGTTTGATGGATGGTTGGATGACGACCGTCCCGGGAGAAAACCTGGGTTGTGGGTTCACCTTCCAGCAGGGCAACACTAACCGTACAGCCAGAGATACAAAGGAGTGGTTTAGATCAAAGCGTATGTATGTGTTTAAATGACTCAAAGTTTAGATTGGAAATCAGTTTTTCATGATATTCTCTGTCCAGTTTGAAGTGGTTTGCAAAGAAAGATGAGCAAAATGACATTCTCTGCATGTTTAAAGCTGGTAGAAACATACCCGAAAACACAACGGAGTGCAACAGAATAAAAATGCAAGTTTCCAGATCATCTTCCTTCCTCCACACAACTACACACTGTACTTTGTTTTGGTGGTTACATCTGATCCAAATTAAACACATTGAAGTTTGTGGGCATTGCTGTGACAAGATGTTTCCGAGGGATATGAATATTTTTGCCAGTTGATGTATTTGTTGTGTTTTCCACACAACTGTATCCAATAGTCACTTTAAGTTGACTTTATAATGATAACCAGTACTTTAACAGAATACACATTAATGAAAGACCTAACTCCAAACAAACTATTATATCTTAGAAAAACAGCTGTTATTATTGTGACAATATGTTTGAATTTTTCTCAGAAAAGTAATTTGCTCTTAATGGAATCTGATATCTACATTTTTTCCTCTTCTTCACGTGGGTACATACAAACATCACGTCCAGCTCAATTCTAAGCTGCCTTTATTATTTCTGCAACATCCTAGCTGTTGATAATGCAAGCAACGTGAAGTTCGAGTTTTAGTTGTGTGGCTCTACTGAAAAAGGGTTTTCAATTACTTATCTTCATTTAATCACATTTTACAGACATCTAAAAAATAAATCAAAGCTCATCTAAGAAGTGATTAACAGCGTGATCGATTCTTAACTGGTGGAGAGGAAGAAATGACGGATGTGCTTCTCGGCATCTCTTGGCACGAGCTGTAGTGTTGTCAGTTGTGTGTAAGTGCACATTTAAAAAAAAAACAAAAAAAAAAAACGTTGTGTAAAGTGAGTTCCTGTGCTTGTGGCATAGTGTAGGTAGCTAACCAAAGACGAAAACTAACCCACACTGCCTTTGCTATGAAAAGCTGAGTCATGGAACACTGACAGGATGGATGTAGTGGCTGGAAGGAGGACAGGTGGGTCCCTCCACCCCCCCACCCCCCGACTACCCTACTGGGTTGCCTGGCACCACAAGCAAATTTAGGTAACTGAGTATTAGGTGAAAACAAGACGCTTTTCAACACGGTATGTGGTCTCAGTCATGGGTTTCACTTAAAGATGCTGATTTATAACTTATAATGTGGGTTTTACAGTGATGAGGCCTCAAAAAAAAAAAATTATTGCACTGAGCTCAAAGCGTGGGATTTTAGCAGAAACATTGCTACTGCTAAAATCCCCACGCTGCTTAAGGAAGCCCAGTCTAAAAAGGCATTAGTCCAGAGGGCCGGCAGATCATTAGCAAGCACTAAAAGCATCCAAAGCTTTCCAGCAGACCACGTATTGCATTTGTGATTTATTGCTTCACGTTCCCACTAGTGGAAGCTTGACAGGTTCACCCTGCAGACGCATGGTCACAACAAGCATCTTTGTATGTGGCTTGCAAAGCATAGCAGTATTTGTTTCCATTAACTGATGAACACTAGTTAAAAAAAAAAAAAAAGTATTTAGAACTTTAAATTCCTGTCAGAGATTTTTCTTAAATTTGTATATCTGGTCATTACACTGCAAGATATTTATTATACATTAGATCATCTCATATTAACTTCCAAAGATATTCACACTTCTTGGACCACAAACTTTAATTAATTCTGTCGGTGATTATTTATTTTTGCAACAGAATGACCACAAAACAGCACATAGTGTGATGAACAGAAGTAGACAAATACATGGTTTAAATAAAAAATCCTTCCAAAAAAAGGAAAAACAACTGAGAATAGACGTGGTGTGTATATAAATATAGTACCCTTTGAGATATGATGACCAAAAAGGAAATCAAGTCCAACCAAATGCCACAGTTTTCCCATTTTTCACAAACTAAAACTTTAAAAGGTTAGCTTTGACTTTATATATGTTATAGAACCACCTTTCGCTACTATTACAGTTGTAGGTCTTCTAAGGAACATCTGTACCATGTTTGCACAGCTAGTGGCTGCTCTTTTTACCCATTTGTTGTTGTTTTTTTGCCAAAAAAAACAACGGTAATTTAGACTGAAATTATCCATGAACATTTGTTCTCAAGTCTTGCCACAGATTCTTCATTGGATTCATTTTGACTTTCCTGTCACCACCATGTTTAAAAGTTCGAAATGTTTATTCAAGGTGATGGATAGTATTAGGTGGGCACAGACTCTCAAGTGGAATAATATCTGTACTTTTATTCTTACCATTCTAACACTAAATATAAATAAAAGTATTTCATCGTAGCTCTTTTATGTGGGCTTGCTCTCTTGTTGGAAGGTAAATCTCTGCCCATTAAAGGCTACTTTTTTTTTTTTTTTTTTTTTTTTTTTTGCTTCCTCCAACAGGTTTTTTTTTCAGGATTTATCTGTATTTATCTTCATCCCTCCCCCTCTACCATGTCCTTGCTGAAGAGAATAACCTCTCAATTGCATGATTGTGCTATCATAGGAAAATATATAGCTTGAAGATGTTCTCTTGTGACCAGATCATCTTGTTCCAAATAGTTGCTGGGTACCTACATGCCTAAAAGAGGGTTTGATAAAAATGTATATCACATTTTTCTGATTTTTATTTTCAAAATATATATATATATATATATTTTTTTAAAGAGGCATGATTTTACTCCGGCTGAACAGTTATGTGGTATTAATCAGTGTATTACAGCGTGGTCTTGAACTCCAGTAGCATCTGAGCTTGTCTGATTTCTAGCATGCCTTTGTACACATTCGCACTCTCAGACAGACGGCAGAAAACAAAAGATGAAAATGTTTTTTCCGTGGTTGCAAGCTGTTTGATTCTGAACAACAAAGCCATCTCAGATTAAATAAAAAAGCGAACAGACCTCTCCACAAAGACAGCGGATAATTGCGCAGCTCTGGGAGAGAATGAGTCGGACTGCCTGGGTGACTCCGGAGAAAAAGGAGGAGGTGGGCAAGTGTATTTGCGTGTAGGTGTTAGGAAGAGGACAGAAAGCTCAGTAAATGGAGGCTGAGGAGGCAGTCAGAAGCGGAACAGGAAATTGATTCATTGGTAACCTGAAACTGGCAGGCGAGCGGGGCACGAGTTGTGTGGCAGCATCACTGCACACTTGTTTTCAGAGAAACCCTGCTAATGTGACAAACACAGACTTCATTTATTGAGTTTTCTTTCAGTAAATGTTTTTTCTGTGTTGGTTTTTAGTATATTCAATAATCTTTCTTCCTGTTGACTGTTTCAAAAGACACTGCTGAAGAGGCAGGATAGGACAAGAACTAGCTCTCTCATATTTTAGGCACTCGATGGAGCATCATCTGACAATATTTCAGAATCAGGCAAATCTTTATTTCAGCATGATTTTGCAAAATCGAGGAAGTTGGCGTTGGTTACAGCACACAACGTACAAACACTTGGTTAACATACATAAAGGGTATTTTTTTCATGTAGAGAAATGAAAAAGGGACGTTATGAGCAGTGAAAGTGTAATATACCTAGTTTGTTTCACAGCGGTGTTTAACAAGTTTCTTGGATTTGTTGTAAACATTTCAGACTACTTTGCCAAAAATAAATATAATTTGGCTAAACCTTTCTTGGTTTTTTAAAATCACGCACATGTGGATCACTTCTTTTCTTTAAAAAACAATCCTACCCATGACTGAGGTGATACTAATATTCAAATGTTGTGGCTTATAATGTATGATATAGACTATTTTAGCAAGGCTGATGTCTCGTACAACGGTGTACCATCACCTCTGCTCCTACTACAAATAATTAATGACTGCTCACAGCGGAAAGGCTTGAAAGGAATATTCTTAATGCTGTTTTTATGTCTTATCATATACAGTCATGTGAAAAATAAGAGAACAGACACTCGATTAAATATTCAGTTCCTGTTTCCATGTGGATGTCTGATAGTTTCTCCTGATTCATCTCTGGGAATGAAATGGATTTAATTAAAGCCAAGCACCAATATGTAGCCTTGTTTTACTTATATTATAAAACAAAAGCTATCACCTCAGATGAAAATTTTAATTAAGGAAAATGTTTGGATACCCTACCCTCTATTAGCCTAGCTGTTCTTAGACCCTTCAGAAAGCTTCAGTGAGATACTTGTAGCTGTTTATTCCAAATGTCTTGGACTTTGCATACATTTTGTCTGGCGAACTTTAGTCTGACCCGTATGATTATGTCAGACAGCAAAGGCTACTTCTTCACCTGCCATAAATCGTAAACTTGTGCAGTTCCTTTTTTTTCTACGGACCTGCTCTGTAGCTCCTGTGAGGCTATTTTAGGTTTTTTTGGGGGAGACTTCTTTTAGCATCTTGTGGTCTGCTGTCAGGGTAAACTTGCTTGGTAAAGGCAGACCTGGGCTCCATCTGAATACCCTTAATAATAGCTCCTGCTCCTGTTCTGTAACATTTCACAGGGCCAGTAGTCAGAACTCTATCGTGGAGAGGAAAGCAGGATCGGACTGCTGTGCCAGTTTTTGGACTGCCTTTAACTCCGATGTCATTACATGACAGAAACGCACATGGCTGATGTGATTCAAATACGGGCCTACAGCTTTCCGAAAATGAACTACAAAAAGCACGTTTTCTTCCCTCCATACATTTTCGTTAATTTCCATGAGGTGGGCTGTGCTTATACGTCATGTCACACAAAGGATTGTGGGATACCTTAAGGCTACTTAGCGCCAGTAAGGGACGTTGCTAGGTTCCTAAGCTAAACTAGCCGTGGGAGGGAGCATACAGGCTCCTTTTCCTTACTGACTGCACTATTGGGACAGCAGTTATCATGGCGACCGCTGAAACATTTCCGCTTTGGCTAAAAAATCCGTACTAAATAAAGGTATTCGGATCGACCGTTGAACAAACCTTCTGAGTAACAATGTTTTCATCATGTGCACCTGTGGCTGTGGTTGCATTTTTGTTTTACATTTTAAAAAATTTTTTTCAAATGTATTTACTTCTGTTGTTTATTCTGTATTTTTACAAGACTTGTAGTAGTTGACATTGTTAAAATAGATTTCACATAACAATATGTCCAAACATGTTAGCAACATGGCAGCCATTACATGTTGCATTTTATTTACAGTCGGAACTCAGAAATCCTGGCTTCTGATCGGAAGAATCAACTGTAACGACCGCTATAGTCGGATTTTCCCCATGGAAAATCTGATAATTTTTTTTAAGGCTGATTGTCTGATAAACAACAGTAAGCTGTGATAAAACATGTTTATTTTAAGACTTAGCCGGGCTCACGTTGAATGCGGTGTGGGTTGCGGTGCTGATTCAGTTCCGGTTTTCCACAAACCCTGACTCACCCTGCTCCTAGGCCAGCTGCGGCTACGTTTGGGGAAACTGCACTGGCAAGAACAGAGGTTCATGAGGTCCTTTCTGATGCTATCCCTCATAAATGATTAAAGAACAGGCATGGTTTTAATTTTTTACGGCAAGACTTGTTATCTGTGCGCTTAAATATCCTACATCATCCTCCAAAAGCCCCTCTGACTCCTGGTGTTTCTGTGTCGCCATTTTGTTTACACTAGTAGTCAAGCTAGTCAAGTTGGTGCAGTGATTTTATTTAGTCTGAAATTCACCGGAGCTTTATCCCGTATAGTGCCCAATGTTTCCTGTTTAGCTTGTGAAATTCAGGAGCTTGATCCTATAACCGCTGCGGCGTCCGGTCAAACTTCCTTCTTGCACATTTTTTTGCAGCGCCGCACGGCCTCAGTAACCGGACCCGCAACCGCATGCAACTGATGTGAGCTGACACATTGATTTTTAATTATTTGGGTTCCTTGCGGGGCCGCAACCGTGTCTGCAACGCATTCAATGCCAGCCCGTGGTTAGTTGTAAGAGCGCGTCTAAAATCAGTGTTACATGTAGCGGCTGCAACTCTGGACCGAACAAATTAAAGGTGGTGTTTGAATGTGGAAAGTACAGCTTTAAAGGACATTCATAAGAGGTACTACGAACAAAACATCCACTTTACTATCCGTCGCTATATATTGGAATCCTAATCTTTTGTTTTTGCTCTGGAGTCCCGACTTCTCAGACTGTATTAACTGGAACGCTTTTTACTCGGGTTGACATCATTCCCAGCTCCTGCAACCAGTGGCGGTTCTAGACCAAATTTACCAGGGGGGCCAAAGTGGGGGCCAGTGTTTTTTTTACATGGGCACAGAACAAAAAAAAATTTAAAACAATAAAATGGCAATACTTAACTGTGTAATAATATTAAGTGAGCCACTTGTGGCTCTGGAACTGCAGGTTTCAGACCCCTGATCTAGCAGTCGAAAACTTTGCCCCCTGCTCAATACGGCTAAAGCTAAACGGGAAACATCTTAAGTTTTAAATTCTTTTTAGAGTAAAGCTGTATAGGTAAAAAATAATATTGGTCAAAGTGACCAATCAGTTATGGTTTCTTTGCCATTGCAAATAATTATGAGAAGTTTATTTAACATCATGCTTTTAGTACAGGGGCCATAACAGGGGCATTTCTACAGGGGCATGGGCCCCTGTTGGCCCCTCTCTAGAACCGCCCCTGCCTGCAACACTAGTGTATCCACATTTTTTTCACATGACTATGTTTAAAAAAAGCTTGTAGTCAATACAGTTCTGTCATAGCAGAAAAAATAAAATGAATGTCACTGTAGAAAACAGGCTTGTTTCAGCAAATTAACGGTATAAAAAAAAATCAGACATCATTTGTGCTGTAATTTAACGGAGCACACAGTTTGGTTTAAAAAGAAAAACTGAAATTGGGCACCCCATGCCCCTCCCTTGATACATGTCTGAACTTGAGGATTTGTCTTCTTGCCAACGGCCATAAAAAAAAAAACAAGAAGAAGAAGATTTGTCTTCTTCTTCTTCCCTCAGCGGACCCTTCACTGGTCCCCGCACCGCGTTTTGGGAAACCCCTGAACGGCGCTTCCTGTCTCCGCACCTTCACCACTTCAGCAGCCAGCCTCCAGTCTCTCAGCCACGGCTGAAGGGGGAGGAGCAGGCGGCGGCGGAGGCTCTTCTCCGCTCCCATGTTGACGTTTGCGAGGGTGGCATTGCTGCGTGTGGACGGCGGATTGACGGAGGGTCGTCGAGTGGCCAGCCCAAGACGCGTTATTGTGGGAAAGCTGCAACTTTTGTTCCTCCCCTCCGAATACGAAGCTGAATGTCGAAATTTTTAGGCTGATGTCTCTTCGATTATTCGCCGTGAACCGCTTTGCCGTATGCCTGTGAGCCTCACGTTGGACTCGTCTTTCCTGACTGACTGCCAGTCCGGGATGCTGGAGCTCGTCTGAGGGCGCTTTCCCTGGATTTCTCCTTCCCGACAACGTAGACGAACGACGAAGTTGTTTCCCTCGGTGTGACGAGACCCTTTTCTAACTCATTTGTTCACCCCTAAACTTCCAAAAATGGTCTTCTTCGCTTTGGCTCGAAACAAACCGGGATAACGACGGGAGACGCGTACGCGACAACACCCCATTACCAACGACGGCCACTGTTACTTCCCCCCCCGGTAAGGCAGCGATTCAAGCGGGCAGACCTGGCGAACGCAGCCGGGATGCGACGCCTCGCTGCCCGTTAGTGATACGTGGTTGACAGCGCCGCTGAAAACTACACTTAAAACCTCCTTATTTGCTCCCTTTCAGCGGGAAACACTAACGTCAAAGATTAATAAAACCAAATTTTATTTTATTTTTTTGCCATGTTCGCACGGACGCAGTGCTAACGTTTAAACGCGCTAGCTTATATCAACTTAAATGTATATCCTGAACTTGTTAGCCACGTTAGCTTGTTAGCGACACTTTATTTATTTAGGTGGAACTAGCAAAGGCTCCTTCTTGCTAGCGACGGCACGGCAAACTTTAAATATACGACTTGTTTGTTAGGTTTGCTTTTGTTGAATTAACTTTAAAAAAAAAAACAACTTTATTTGCTATGTGGCACAAACGGAAATTAATTGAAAGCTAACCGAAACGTTACAGTTAGCAGAGGTATTTCTTTTTTTTAATAACAGGAAGTGGACTACTACTCTCAAACTTTACTCGAATGCCCGTTTGCAAGTTTGAGCTAAACTTAACCTCTCATCCTCCTCCTCTTTCTCCTTCTTCTCCTCCGCAGAGGCTGCCCTGGCTCTGGATTTATTCATTTTAATCTACTGCAATTAATGCATCTTGGGGAGTCCATGAGAGAGTGCGAGTACAGCCAAATCAGCACTCGCAGCTCTACGCCAATGGAGACCCCTTACAAGAGCAGGACCCCGAAGAGGAAGAAATGGGAGGCCTTCCCAGGTCGGAATAAATTTTACTGTGATGGGAGGATTATGATGGCCAAACAGACTGGGGTTTTCTACCTCACCCTGGTCCTCATCCTTGTAACCTGTGGACTGTTTTTCACCTTTGAGTAAGTACTATCCGGCGCTCACATGTGCGTTTCACTTTTACAAGATGTCAGTGTGGATTAGGGATTTCATCTCATCAGATGCCAGACGAGGACGTTGGACACAAATCACTTGTGTCACTTGCATGGGTCTGAAGTAGTGGGTGCATCTCCCCCTGTCTGATCTGGTTCAGGGAAATGTCCAAAGGAACTAGTTGGAGTTAGGGTTATACTTTTTATTTATTGCAGTAAAGTTGTAATCAGCTGTCTCTCACGTTTATCTACAGCTGTTTGTTAAAAAGTGTGCCTGTAAGACATTGGGGATAAAGCTTTGATTCAGAAATGCCTTTTTTTTAAAATAATGACTTCATGAAAGTCATATATCAGCGTTCAGCCTAGGGCTGGACGATAATTCAATAACTATATATCGATATCGATGGACATATATGGATGATAGGGGGAAAAAGGGTTAATAAAAAGTTCAATAGAACAGTTTTCCTTCCTTTTGCATTCTAGCCTATCATTTAAGTTAATATTAGTCATTACATCCTCTCAACCAATCACAAACGCAGAGCCAGAAACGCTCCGCCCCCAAGCTCCACCCCCTTGAAAGAGTTCATAGAGCACGTGTTCTTTCATTTTTTAAATACTTTGTTCAGTAAAGGGTTGAGTTTGAACCAGTGTTTGTGTGTTCTGCATCTAAAAATAGGTCTCTAAGACACTTAAGAGCTGCACTTAAAATATGTTTTGACTTTGTTGATTGTTATCGATATCGATCAATATGATTTCTATGTTATTGATGTGCTCAGCCTAACAATATCAAGATATTATTTTTGGTCCCTATCGCCCAGACCTACTGTCCATTGCCGCTCAGTGTTCTTGTAGAGACAGATTTATTTTATTTCATGTTCTTTCCCTTTTAAATTAAGCAGTTATCGAGTTCGGCTAAACAAGCTGGCGCCAAACGTATTTCACTCCCTACTTGTCTGTGAAACAATTTAACAAAGCTGCACGACTGAAAATCTGTTGCTCTGTTACATTTTTCTTTAAGGGTGATGTTTTTATATAGGGAAAATGCAGCAAAAATGATGTGTGTGATTTTACTTTAAAAATAGGTGATGTAGTTTTTTGACCATGTCGCCCACCTTTAGGTAGAAACGATTCTGTGGATGTATCAGAAGGCGGCGGACTTCTTGTCCTGACTTTACTGCCTACACGTAGCACAATATTTTGAAGGAACATAAGAGTGGTCAGTTCAAGGTGACTTGAATTTATACCTTAGGTAGACTTGTCCTGCAGATATGGAAAGTGGCATTTGTTCAAACATTTCAGTGAAGTACATAAAAAAAAAAAAAAAAAAACAATAAAAAATATACAGTATACACAAGGTTTCCGCTACATGTCATCGATCGGGGCACACCTCCACAGCAAAATAAAAGCCGCCGCACCTTCAGAATGAAGCTTTTTTTAAAATATGTCAAAACATTGTAAAGTACATAAGATACATATGTTATGTGTAGCCTATATTTGTCCTATTATGCTAACCGTAATCAATGTTTGAAATCAATTTAAATATTACAAAATGCTAAAATGTACTTTCCCAAAAAGTTAAACAAAACAACTGGACTTTTTTCCGAAGTTTGAAGACGTTTCGCTTCCCATCCAGAAAGCTTTCTCAATTTAAAATGTCTGGAGTAGTGTACTAAAATGTACTTTATTTTGAAAAACCAACACCGCCTGCTTTTTCCTGTCTGCGAAGCTGCTAGTGGATACCAGTGTTGCCAGATTAGGCGGTTTTCTGCCCAATTGGGTGGTTTTCATTTTTATTTTGTGGGTGTAAATTTGCTTTGGGCGGGTTTGGAGTCAGTTTGGCGTTTTTTCAGTTAACCCTATTAACATCATCATTTCCTCATTAGTCATTGGTTCATAGCAGTTATTGGGAAAATTTGACTCAACCATGTACCGATCACTGGATTGTATAATAATTCAGAGGAGTAAGTTCATTGTTCAGCCTTTCAGTCAACAGTGGATTTTGCAATAAAGGTAAGAACTCAGGGCGGGTTTTGTTGGATTGCAGCTCTCAAACGCCTAGTATTGATAGCGACTTTTCAGACACCTCAAACAATTTCTTTCATAAAGCGACTAGCAACAAGCAACTTTTAGTGACTTGTTTTGTTTTAATGGCGACTTTACTGAAAGCGTCAGTCGTTCTGGAGTCACTGTATTGAGGCAGCAGTGAGCTGCTATGAGGGTTCTTACTTCCCTCAGCGCTGTCTCACAGGCACACCACTGCTGCTGCTGCCTCGTCACGTAAATATCGTTTTCATAGTCTTTTTTTTGTTTCTGAAACTGGTGCACTAAAATCATTCCCTGAATTTGATTCACACATAGCTTTCATCACTTCTTCACTCGTTCACTTTGTGTGCCTCTGATAGCTGTCTCCTTGGTACAGTTTGTTTTATGTTGTGGATTCAAGGCAATGTGTTAAAATTCATAAATCCTTTTTATAGAAGGTCATTTTTAGTTCGAAACACATTTAATCACTAATTTTAATTACTTGTTTGACTTGGCAAAAGCTCTCCTAAAGCCTGGGTCACAAATGAACAAAGTTGCAAATGAGATGACGCCACGGTTTAGAAAAATCCTAGAGGAAACCCCGATATGATGCTCAAACATCAAGGCAGGTCATGTCAGCTTTACTAGTGCTAGCTTACAAATGCTGGCCAGGCAAAATATAATTGTTCAAATGTTTTAAAAAATCTCCCTGAGCAAGAAATTACACCCTAAGTGATGAAATGGTTACTAATGCAGAGATTATTGCACAAAGGTACATATCTGTTTAAATAGAAGTCCAAAGACAGACTATAGGTTAGTGTGTTTTGTAAAATGTGTTTTTGTCTAAAATATTCAAGATAAATGATGGCTATATCAAAGTTAAGATTTGAGAGTAATTGGCTCTGATTTACTTTTGTGTTCAATTGATAAACCCATCATTTATGCATTGTTACTTGATTGTTCAGCCTTAGAATGCCTTTCGCTGTGATTGACCTTTTAATGTTTGCATTGAGCCACAAAACCCTGAGAGAGAGCCGTTGGTGTTCAGCAGCAGTTATAGCTTTGCTCCGCAGCTGTCTCGAATTTTGCGGAACATAAAAAAAATAAAAATCAGGGCCGGGTAAATGTAAAGTCGTCCGATTCCAGTCAGTCGGATGACTTGAATCTCTTATTTAGATTTTATTTTTTATAACAAGTGCTCAGGCAGCTGACTCTACTCTGTTAGCGCTGCTCGCGCTCCGTTAATAACATTCCCAGTAACATTAAAAGAGCAGTGTTCTTCTCCTTCTGCTAAAACAACTGGTAATAATCATACGGTGCGTTCTATATGCTACTCCTCCCCAGATGTCCTCATCTCCCCACTGTGAGTGGACTGCTTAAAGCAGTATGTGGATAACGGCCTATGTGCTGTCATCGACAAGATACTGTGCATTCTTTGCCCGGTCGTTAGCCCATCAGTTTGCCATCTATCATCTCAGCACCCCCCCCCCCACCCCCCCATCTACGGTAGACACGAGGCCTGCTTTGTCATGAGAATTGTTGCACAATTGGTCAGTGTTTATCACGGTAATGTGCCTCACAGCCAGATAATGCTTTATGGGCAAAAATGTGCTGTGGTTGATGCCTCCAACAGTTTTATCTGCACAGTGAAGACGGTTCATACTAGGGCTGGACGCTATAGGGGGAAAAGAAGCATATCAATAAAATGAAAATCATATTGATCAATATCGATAATTATCAAAAATTAAATACATATATTTTAAGTGCAGCCCCGGCCATTTTATGGTGTTGCTTTATGACCTATTTTTAGATAAAGAACATGAACAGTGAATTCAAACTTAACATTTTTATTCATTCATCTTTTGGCCAAAACTGCAAGTTTTTAAAAAATAAAGCGTGCTCTCTGACATCTTTAAAGGCGGAGGGGCGGAAACTTCCTGAGTCTGTGTTTGTGATTGGTTGGGAGGATATAATTACTGTAGTTTTAACCTACACACTAGCCTAGAATGTAAAACAAAAGAATACCTCTAAACTTTTTACTGGCTCCTTTGTCCTATCGCACTACATGTCTATCGATTGATATATATTGTTATTGAATTAACGTTGGGCCCTGGTTAATAGTACCTCCGGAGTGGGGGCTGTATTTCTTATGATCTCTGATGTATTCAGATGTATTTGTTGGATTTTGCTGCAGTCCTTGTGAATAGCTACCCAATCAATCAATACTCAATCTATTTATAATGTTTGTACTTAAGACTGTAGTAGCTAAGAAGAGCATTCCTATTACTATTATCAAAGGATTAAGGACATTTACTCACTTCAATCAACTTCAGTCACATCCCAGCAGCTTAGCTTTATCTTCTGTCTCATTGAATACCAGCGTTCATACTGTATTTCCAGCGCTATTCCAGTATTAATTCTTGTAATCATATTTTTATTTTATTTTTTTCTTCTTTTCTACTGGATCTTGGACCTTTCTTCAAGGTTTCCACAGTTCGCTGGGAGATGCTAATAGCCGTTAGCTGCTTCCTGGTTTATCCACTGCTGCACATGCCCAGTGTCGTACTTTCATTTTTATTATAAATAAACATGAAAAAACTCATACGCCAGCAGGACGTGATAATCTTTCACAAAACATTTGTATGCAACCAGAGTCAGTTACTGGCATAAATTTGAAAAATGTCAAATAACCCTTTAAATAAAAGCTTTCCAAACGGGAACTTAAAACTCAACTGCCTTTCTTAGTTTTGCTTTTTCTACATAAGTCTAGCTATATTTCTTCTCATAGTTATTGTTGACAGACTTATCATTATTATCGTCAATATCAAAAGTATTTAGTTAGAAATGTATTAGAAAATACAAAACGTTTTTTTTTATAAGGGGTTGTCGTACTGAAAGTGGAACCGATGATATTACTTTGTGCTTCTTAAATTCAGAACATTTGAAACTCATTGTGAAAGATTAAGACATTGTGTCTCAGTTTATCTGCTGTGTTTGAGGAAGCTGAGGAGTACAAGTAGGTAACAAGCTAAACAGACAAACCACATTGTTGTTATGACCACTTACATCTGATTAAATGTTAACTTTGTGTTGGGTCCATGTCGAGCGGGAGGAGGTGACTGATACAACTATACAGTGGATTTACTGTCCAGTGTTGCCGTGCAAAGCAAAATAAATTAGATTTTTGTTAACTGTTGACAAAACACTGGGGTACGGCAGGCTGGCTAAAGCTACGATCTGAACATTGAATCTGATCAGAAGTTTGCCGTTCATATTTTGTTGTAATAAGAAAGAGCTACATGAAATAATCTCATCAGTGACTTGTAAAGTGTAGCGGTTTGCAGTGTTGATCAGACAAGCGTGCAAAAAATGAGGTTTATCCAGAATAAAGTAAATAAGTTAAAAGAACAAAGCAGAAGTTTTCACGTGGAGATTGATAAATTGTGAGGTATTTATATTTTCTTCATTTATTTTGGCTTATGTTAAATAAGATGCTTCCTGTACCAAAAACATTAATCTTCTGTATTTTTCGGACCAAATGGCGCAGCGGTTTATAAGGCGCATTATATATTCTTCCCAATTGTGTAATATCAGTTGCCCCCGTTTTCCAGGGGCAGTCGCTGTTTTGGATGACCTGTCCCCAGAAATGTCCCTGATTTCAGTGTATCATGATGGTGTAAAAAAAAAAAAGTTTAGCGCAACAAGAGGTATTTACCCGGAGTAGCTGGACTACACTGCCCTGTTTCTAACATAAAACCAAAATAAACATAACTTTTATATTGAATTACCTTACTTGATCAGGTATTGACACAGTGTACCATAATGCTCTGAATATCCATTGAGCGGAACAGCTTTGTTGATTACCAAAGTCGTACTTACACATTTTAACAGATTTTTTAGCATAATGTGCCACATAAAATCGGTCAGTAAGCACAGCTGTAATCATATATAAGGGCAACCGGATTAAAGGCGCACCATTAATTTGTGAGAAAATTTAAGGATTTTAAGTGCGCCATTATAATCCCGTATATAAAACGCTATCTTGCAGCCAGAGTGTTGGTTTCTAGTAGAGCTGCAGTATACGCTGATTTGTAATCGACATCGCAACATTGTTTGTAATCTTACAACTGCAGGTGATTGCTTGGATTAAACTTTTAATACATATACGATGCATTCAAACTCAGAATGGGAACAAAATATTTGTCCAGTTGGAAGGACTCAAACTGCCTTTGATATCTTCACCAAATGTAAGTTGTTTTTATTTATTTATTTTATTTTTCAATTGGCTAAGACGTTAAATATAAGATCAAGGACGAGTGAGAAATTAGTCAGGAGAATGCGGGTTAGTGATAATTGATATCCTCGATGTAATCTGCGGCTATAGAACTTCAATTACGCTCTCCTCGTGTAAATCTCTGCTGTCTAGCGTTCAGGTAATAGATAAAATGCTTACTATGGTGCTGTAGGGCGGGTGTGGACCTCTCTCTATATGTTTGCCCTTTGAAATTAATTGCTGCTCTTTATGTATGCCCTGTGCTTAAAGCGTCCCAACCTCATTGCTGAACATCTATCAGCAGCGACCTCTGGACCACTCCAGCATAGATGAGGACATAACACATGACCAAAGGGCAGCAGCCATAACACTGCAGAGTCTGAGACTGAACTCCCTTCAACATGAATCACTTGTATAATGAAACGGGAGACGGACTCTCTCTCTCTCTCCAGCATCCATTTGAACCGGAATGTCACTGCATCCACATGTAGGATGCCAGATGCTTCCTGATGATACCTCTCCTGCTCCGCCGACGGCTCCGTTTCCTACAGTCTGAGCAGTCGGTACCACGCAGGGACGTTTTTACAGGAGCGCCACAAAACCACGTCTCAGCTAAGCGTTGTCCGACCCGTACAGTCGGCCATGCCCCCAAGGCCGGCTGGGTCCGCTTGACTTTCCCATCCCTCTCCCATCAGCGGAAAGGAGACATTCATCAGACAGGATGACGGTCAGCAAACCTGCACATTGGCTTATGTTGTCATTAACTGTAATGTGTTTCGATTAGTTGAGTTATCCCGAGCTCATTCGCTAGTTGTCAGCACAGTGCGTTGCAGCTCCTCGCTCACTTAGCAGTGAAATCTCCTTTTTGAATAATGTTTTCCATCAGTGGATCACATTCTGCAGAAGGAAATTTTAAGGATGAAGGCATTTGATGTCTTTCTTTGTAGTTGCTTTCTTTGTCTCTGTCTGAGGGGTGCTCAGCCATGCACAATAAACTCTGGTCTGTTTATTATTCTGTTTCTGCCCCCCCACCCCCCGAATGCCTTTGTGGCCTGTTGTTTCACATGTTGCTTTCGGTCCCATATGGCTCATAAAAGTTCACTGAGGCTGATGTTTGAATGGTTTGTAGCACGGTTCCAAGTTGGGGGGGAAGAACTGAGCATTTGTTCCCCATTTGTATTTTATATGGTAAAAATATGTAGTAGGTGTGAAGCTTAGTGTTCTGGTGATGATTTTGATGCTGATTTGGACTTGCTATTGTTCAGAATTAGGTGTCTCAAAAATTGGATTTTTCAGATTATTTCTGTCTTTTGTAGACTGAGAAATATCCCAGCTATGTGTTCACGGGCGTATTGATATCAGATCAACACTAAGCAATCTCAAAATGTGATAAATGACTAAAAGAGTGAGGACTGTGGACTTAAACAGCAAGTACTCAAAAACTAAAAACACAATCCCTGCATGGATGCCATCCCAGTGCCTGAACTAGGTCTGGGATGCAATGCTTTCTATGAGGGTGTTTCTCCATTTAGAATATATATAAAATGTATTTTAGCTAGGTTTGCACATTCAGACCATCTCGGTGAATTACCACAGTACCTCAGTTTTCTTTTGCTGAGTCAACAACACCGGTGCTCTATAATTGCAGCCTTTTCTTATTTCTATTATTTATTTTTTTCAGAGTGAATCGCTGCCTTGTGAATCTTCCTAATTGGACTGGGATTGTGCAGCTTTCCTCATTATTTGTGTCTATTTGTCTTTCATCTCAGCTGGAGATGAGGCGGAAAGTTGGACAACTTTCGGCATGCGAGTATTGGGAAGAAACTGTGGCCCCACAGTCAGTGACGTAGAACCCACAGGTGCATGAACGTCTTTCAAAAAAAGGCCCTTTTTACTGCTTTTGAGACCTGCAGCCCTTCATAGATCAGGGTTTTCAACTGGACACATGGTTCCTAAGACTAGGTCTGGTTTAGACTCCAAATGGCATTGAAACATCCAGATTGAGTTAACTTCTACAAACAAAATGAAGATATGAAAGATCGCAAGACATGCTTTAACTTATCTCTGTTTACCGTATGTTAATGCTTTCCTAATTTAATCAATCAGTGTTATAGACTTTGAAAGGGAGTTGATTTGAGTTAATCCAGATGGCAGATAAAGAGAAAAGCTGCAATAGCCCTTTACTAAACGGCAAAACTGGAAGCCAATTTGAAAATGTTTAGGAGCCCTGGTGGTGAGTGTAGTTCTATAAATGTAAAATTCAGGCAGCTCTTTGCGATAATGCGTATTGCGATTGGTGACAATGCGATGTTGATAAATTTGCCATATATTGTGCAGCCCTATACTGCTGTGTGCTGTGCTCTGGTCATCTTTTAAAGTCAGCCTGTTAATATTTAAACAATTAACAGAAAGTCCTAAATTATGAGATTAAGTTCTTAAACTACTTCAACTTTGCATCAATGTTGAAGCTAAACCCTAATTTCTTTTGTCATGGTCCACCAAAGACTTTTTTTCTTGGCGTTCAAAGTAGATGGAACAGGAAGATGGACAGCCACCTTGATTGTGCCCTCCACCTGGTCTTGCAAAGTTAAGTCAAAATAAAAAAGGAGTTTTCTAACCTGAATTTCGATGGTAATCTAAATGGTAATCATACTTGAAACTAGGGGTGGGCGATATATCGAATATACTCAATGTATCTCGAGTTTTCCTCAGCGCGATATTGAAAACGGCTTTATCGCGACCATCGCATGCAAATTTTCACGGCAAGATTGAGCAGCTGTATTTAATTCACTGTGAGTTTAGTTTTTCCCACATTCTGTGAACGCACACACAACAACGTACCCGTGCGATTACTTACGTTGACGAGACGGCGAGAACCATGGCGACAGCGTTTCAGGCAGTGGTTTGGATTTCACAAGAAGGATGTCAAACAAAATGCGGTAATTTGCAAAACATGCCGTAACACCATTGCCACAAAAGGTAGCAGTAGCACAAATTTGTTCCACCTAAAAAGTCATCCAGTGCAACTCTTGTAAACTCTGCGTGTCGACACCCCCCCCCCCCCAACTCTCACACACACCGAAGGAAACTTTAATTAAACCAGCCGTAAAACAGTTGAAATTGGCGTCTTCTTTTGCTAAATCCCATATGACAGAAAAAAAAACGTTTAAAATTTCCCAGCACCTAAAGAGCAACAGAAATATTTTTGAGCTGCGACTGGTCAGTTGATTTTATAGTCGCAATCCAAGCTTTTGTTTTTGGGATTGTCACATTTTTATTATACAGATTTATGTCTTAAGCACAAAAGAGCACCTTTTATTTCAGGTGTATTTTGTGTCATATTTTTCCTTGGTGTTCCTTTTGGCTGCTGGGATGTTCTGTTTTTTTTTTTAAGGTCCAGTGTTGATCACGAAAGGGCTCTAATGTGACAATATTGTAATTTGTGAAAAGCTTCTATGTGCAGCTGTGGTTAAAAAAAATGGCTAAAATATAACATTTTAAATAAATTTTTATTTTGCAATAAATTTTCCAAACAAAAAAAAATTGACACGTTAATATGAGATATGCCAATGCAACTTTTGGCACTATTTGGCTAAAAACATTTGTTATTCAAGGTTAGTTGAACATATGGTGATATATATTGTGTATAACGATATAGCCCAAAGATATCGTGATATTAGATTTTCCTTCATCTCGCCCACCCCTACTTGAAACCCAGCTATAGTTTAAACTTGCTGAACATGCTTTACAGGGTGGTTGGTAAACAACTTCATACATTTTCTATACTTAAGATGTGAAGAATCCTAAAATTGGCTTTGCTACAAAATGTTTCACAAGGGGTTCAAATATACTTGGAGCAGTCTATACAGGCTGGTCCTGCATCCAACCACCTGTGACCAGCCCTAATAGACACTGATCGATGGAGCTTTTGCCAGTGGATGCTTATTTTCTCTAAATACAGACAAAACAATGCTTCTTGGTCACAAGATTTTTTTCTTTAGAGCCAACTATGGTAGTTGTTGTTTTTTTAAATTCATGTTAATGATTTAATGAAATCCAGCTAACAGAGGAATCTGCTGTGAAAGAAAGATTACAGATTACTACGTTTTCAGAAGGTGGATAGTTTTCCATGTTCTGTCCCTATAGTGCTTGATAATGTTGGCAGTCAAAACCAGAAGTCTGAATTTCACCCATTTTTGGTCATTTTTCTCTGGGTACCAGGAAATGGTTTTAATGCAAAGGCAGCTATTCTGTTGTGATGTGTGAAAACTGGCTAAACGGTTGTCCCTTTTTTTTCTTTATTGATTTTTGGCCATTGTGGTCTTTATTTTTCTACCTTAAAGGTTTAGTCAGTTTTTCAGGTCATCACAAAGATAACCTTAGTAAATACAAACGTAGCTTTTTTTAATGAGGATTTGATCTATTAAGGGAAAACTAACTTATCCTAACTAACCTGACTCTGTGTGAAACCTGTTTTTATTCTTTTGCTGAGCTAAGCAGAGGTTGAATTGGTTTTTTTTGGATAACAGTTCAGCAGCATAACCCAGGTGAGCTGGACATTGTCCTTTTTAGGATGTACTAGAGGAGAGCAGAAGTTGTGGTTCTTTAAATTGACAAGCTATCCAGGCCCTGATGCAGCAAAGTAGCCCCTGACCATCACACCACTGACGCGTTCGACTGTTGGTTGCATGTTTTTTTTTTTTGTTTGTTTTTTTCCTGGAAATTTTGTTAGTTTTATGGCGGACATGATTTGTCTCCTCTGTCCCCAGAATATTTCCTTAAAAGTCTTGGGGATCAATAAAATGTTTCTTGGGAAATGTGACCTTTACGTTCTCTTTGGTCACCAGAGGTTTTGACCTTGGAGTTCTCCAGTGGATGCCGTTTTCTTTAAGTCTCCTTCTGATTGTTGAATCATGAAATGCTAACCTTAGCTGAGGTCATTTAGGCCCACGTGGCTTTAGATGGTGTTTAGGGTTATTTTTTAACTTCATGGATGGTACATCAAAGCGCATTTGGAGTAATTGTGGTTGGCTGGCTACTACTGGGAAGGTTCATCATTCTTCTGTATTTTTGCTTTGTGAATAATGGCTATTGCTGTGGTTTTCTGGGGTCCAAAACTTTACAAATGGCTTTGTAAGGGTTTCCAGACCGAAATATGTTGATGATTCATTTGTTTAGCTTGGGAAATGTTGTTGCTTTTGAGATCCTTTGGCCTACTTCATGTTGTCAGACAGATTCTGTTTAATGGATTTCTTGATTCTGCAGTTCTGGCAGTAGTCTGGTTTGGATTTTTCAGTAAAATGAGCTTGAACAAAGGGATAATTACAATGACCCATGATTTAACAAGTGAGGCATTTGATTTGTCACATCAAACCAGGTGGCAAAAAACATAATCTGTTGTGGGGGAATATTTTAGGTGGTACAAGAATCATTGAAAGTTTTAATTTAGTGGTGTGTATGTTAGAGCTGCTTTTTAAAGATTCCTCAGTAAATACCGCAGCTGTTTATTTATGGAGCCTGTTGGAAACCGAACATTGTTTAAGACTGCTGTCTGACAAGCATTTCATTCAGGCAGAAATAAGCTACATCTTAACGGTGTGCAAAAAGAACTGCAGGAATTAGTCATTTATCTTCTCTGTGTGACAGATTCTAAAAAAAAAAAAAAAAAAAATACAGCCCTGTTTTAATAATTTATAACTAATACTTGTTTTTACTGCAACATAACAAAAAAAAGTGCATAAAACATTTACAGGAAAGTCACAGCAAGTCAGCTGTGTTCCCCTCTAACCTAATTTATGGGAAGCTGTCTATTCTGTTTTTCCATCTGCCTAAAAGAGGCAGAGTGACAGAGATCCTGTTATAATCCCCATCAGGGGCATGTTTAAAAAATGGCTAAAAAGCAGCACTTTAACAAGCATTAGCTTATACCGAACTCTTAACTAAACCAATAGACATTGGGTAACCATGTTTTCTTGAAATGTGGATGGACTGCTTAGTTTTTTTCCATGTTTGACAGGTTTGCTCTTGTCACTACTCGCTAATCCTTGCAGCCGAGATCCTTTAGAGGCTGTAGAAAATTAAACCTGCCCTCTTTTGCCCGGTTACTCTTAAAACCAAACAAATAGGCTTCCCCTTCAGTTTTGATTAAGTGGGCTGTTAAAAACACTTTAAAGTACCTCCAGGTGTAGCTCCTTTGAGGCAACCATCTCTTCCTTTTGAATATGAGGCAAAACACTAAAGCGCACAAAAGGAAATCCATTTAATGAATACCCAAGGCATTGTATGAATACAATAACCCTCAAGACACCGCTGCAAACATTCAAAGATCGTAAAATTGTAACTTTGTTGTCTTTTACATTGTTGTTGTTTTTTTGGGTTTTTTTTTTTGTGGAGCGTGCCCCAAAAGAATAGAAAAAAAGTTTGCTTTGTTCTCGGCCAAGAAAATAAGTCAGCCTTTTGAGTGTTTTCAGGCAAACTGTTGCGAAATGGTCCTTGTCCACATAACTGAAACAGTCACACCCAAAGAACGCATTCCTCTCATGGCAGTGCAGTGCCACTCCGGATTTGGTCTCGCTGGTCTTATTTGGTTATGCTCTATCAGATGGATGGCTTCACTGTGGGCAAAATCAGATTAGCAGAAAATTGATTGACGTGCTTTTAAATGAGTTACTAAACTTTCAAAACGACACTGTTAGGTCTTGTAGTTTTATTCTAGAAAAATCCAATGTAGATGTTTTTTGGTTGCTATTTCTTTTCTGACACTCCAATGCCACCATCAGCTCTACTGGCCTTTTGTTTTTTGTTGTGTTCTTTCTCTCAAACTTGCTTCAAGCATTTAATCAAGCCTGCACTCTGCCAAACTGTTCCTCTGAGCTACATCCAGTCCCTGCAGCAGAGGTGACCGAGTGCACGACACAAGCTGAATGATTACACTTCCTGAATTCGGAGGTTTCTGGAAAACATGAGTGACATGTGTTTCACAGTACACCGCTGGCCTCTTTCTGAAATCTGGACTGAAATCTGTGGAGACCGTGGAGGAGCCCGGGTGGGAGAAAAATGCAACTGTTTGCAAAAGCATGTCATGTTCGCATGTTTTGCAGACAAATGAATTGGCTCACAGCTAAGAGGAGGGTTTATATTCTGCCCTCATCTGCCATCAAACGCAATCAAAATGTAATAAAAGCCCAAACAGACAAAGCCTTTGTTTTCCATATAACCCAGATGATTAATGAGCCTTTATCCTGAAATGCCAAAGAGGCATTTTAACACAGCTTTAAACGCTTCAAGCTCACATGGTCCAGTGTTGATGTTGACAGCATTTCTTATCATGCAGTCATAGAAAACTGTGTGTCCCGAACTTTCATTAGACAAACGTTTTCTTACAGATCAATGGATCATTGTTCTTAGAGTTGCCATACCAAGGGAAAAAGATATGTTTATCTGAAGGGACACAGTAAGGACTGCCTAGGAACATTGTAGGGTGAGGCGAGTTTTGCTTTATTGAATAAACCCGAGATGAAAGTCCTCCAAGATTAACTCCCAGTCGAGTCTTGACAAACTTGTTGACATTATAAGCAGATTTGATTGCTCGGTTGAGTTGTTGGAAAGCAAATGAGTGTGGAAAAAGCCTTATCAGATTATTTTTATCGCATTGTCATATTTTCATTCTTCAGGCTTACCAAAGTTTACTGTGGTTTAACTTGGTCCATTTCGTAGTTGAGCATTTGGGTCCTGTTTCTGCACCCTGATTTTGCCCACAGTACCTTTTTTATCTTATGTATTTTTTTTCCATTAAGAAAGCAGTTGAGAAAAGGTATGTTTATTCTTTATTTGACATTACTTTGGAGATACAGTGATCTGTTTTTTTCCAGCTGTGGTTAAAAAATGTGTTTGTAGCCTTTCTACAACAAGCAGTTATTTGTTTTAGAAGCAGTTATTTGTTTTAGAAGCAGAGGCGACGTCCGACCCTGGGTTTTAGATAGCAGTCTGTATAAAATAGTTTTACTCACTTAAAACGGACAACATTAACCTTATTTGACATTTTCAGCTGTATTTAGCATCTTGCATTAGTGGTTAGTAAACCTAGCATTATTACCTATAAACTGATGTCTAAAGTGTGTATAATGTAAAATGCAGAGCATTTCCAAATTCGGCATATTAAATGATGAGAGGGCAGAGGGTTAAAAGCCCAAAAGACGATACACAACATTTATGATGCGACTCCTTCAGCCCTCCTTTTTGTGTCCTAAAGTGTGCTCTGGGTCAATTCACCCTTTCTCCACTGGAATGGAGCGTCCCCCACTGCGGGTACGAATTGCAATTGTGTGTAGAATTGGGTTCTTGTATGTAGGGCTGTACAATTATGCCAAAAAATCTAAATTGCAATATATTTCAACAATAATTGCGATTGCAATTTAATTTAGACTTTTCTCTGCATTAACCACAAGTAACACAAATTTAAGAGAGTCATCCAAGATGGCGGCCGCTCTGGAACGTCAGCTCCAATTGGCAGCGCCAGTCCATGGGGCGGTTACCTTTGTCTATGGGCTTGATCGGATCTATTTTTTCCTCTGGGATTGACTGCCTGTTTTTCCTAGCCAATGAACCATTTCGCCACATGGTGGTCATTTCTTTTACCCTGATAATTACAATCAATGTCTACATATACAATTTAGAATACTACAACGTAAACGTGGATCTCTGTGTTATAACTGAGGGGTGCTAAAGTGTGCGTAACATCGGCTTTGCCCGTTGTGTGTAACAATTGAGTCAACCTTGTGTATTTAAGGATTTGTATTCGTATGAGTAGGTTGTGTATGTGTAATTTTATTTTGTACTCATAATTTCTTAATATTTGTGTGTGCATTTGAGCACACAGTTACAAATACCCGAAGTTACGCACAGAATGCTTTAAACGGTTTACAAAACAAGTACCCACATCTACACACAAACCGGTTTACACGGTGTACAAATCTATTATTACAGACGCACGCCTATATTGAGTCTGTTCTCTCCATAGCTCCTACACTCATCAGGGGGATCGTGTGGGGGAAAAAAAAAGTCTCCCAAATCCACTCTGGTCTTATTTCTTTCTACTAAGGCGTTCCTCTTCTTCTCATAGACATCAATGCAGTTTGCTTATTGCGACTCTCAGTCATGTTCAAACTATACAGTGAGAGCAGCTGAGCTACAATGAACGGCTATGCACTAACCTAGCCACTAAGCTAACCGGATACATAAACACTAGAAGTGCACATGCGCAGCCAGCAAGCAGAAACTAACTTGGAACGAGTACACTGCCGTTATCTGATCTCGTCTGAATGATTGGCATGTGGGGCAACCAATTGATAAAGTGATACCCCCGGAGCTTGAGGGACAGAGGCGGGTGAGGGCAGGACCAAAACTCTGGCATTCGCACCGAAGAGCAGTGATTGGTCAGAGTTTTTACAGGCCTGCAGCTTTCACAGAGATCTTTCAGTCACTGGGCAATTTCTCAATGCAATTTTTACAAGCCACCTTTTTGTTTAAAGCACTCTTGAAGTAGCCTCGTGAGACCATCCTGATCTCGCGAGCTTTCAAGGTTTCACTCGCAGATCAGTTTGGCTACTCTCCGATAAAGAAAATTTGGAGCAGTTCACCAAACGAACGTCCAATCAGCGTTGGCTTTGAGGCGGGTTGAGGTGTGACGCAACGAGAAGCGCGACAGTTCAGTCTAAAGAACATGGCGGCTTCAGCCGATGAAACTAGCGTTAGCGTGGCTATCGAGCAAGTTTTATTGGAATTACAGAGTATTTCTTCACTGAAAGAAGAGCAAAACACTGCTCTGGAGGCTTTTCTCAGAAGAAAATATGTTTTTGCTCTTCTCCCGACTGGTTTCGGCAAGAGCTTGTGGTTGTGTTTTCGTCGTCGCTGTTAGTACGTCATATGCTTCGTTGATCTGATTGGTTTATTTGGCCCGTCTATCACCAACATAGGCCAATCAGCTAACCAGTATTTTCGCCCCTTCCCAAAATTACTTCAACAGAAGGTTTCCAGATAGATATGCGAAGCAAATCCATCTGGTGGAGTCAGGTTACTCTTGAAGAGCTGTAAAGGAAATATTACGTTTTTGGGTGTGTCATTAAGCACCTTAGAAAACTGTGTTGATTTTTTTTTTTTTTTTTTTTAAGCAATTAAGAAGCAGTTTTATTAAGAGTTGAATTTGAGAAATTTGTTATAATATTCATACCTTTTAGCTAAATGTTACTTGCAATTATTTTCATCTGACTAAAGTGGGGGTGGTGTTAGCAGAAACCACAGGCTAATGCTAGCTTGCTTGGACATCACTGAATTATCCATTAATTTGTGGTTTTAGTTGTTAATTTGTACTTCTGCTTTATAAGGTCTTCAAATGTCAACATTTTAATGGTTAGTGTTAGAGCAAAGTGCTGCACTGCTTTAAGCTGCCTCTCACATTGCTGTCTTGCTGAAGTAAAGCAGAGCCCTGTCAGAGCAGGTCATTGCAAACTGACTGACGGGGCGCAGCAGTTCTGGCCCGGTACTGACTTGACTGTTCCCCTGTTTAAATTACAAACCTACCTCCATTGCTTTTTTTGTAAATCAAATTTAGTTTCTGCTTTATACATTTACCTGCTTTTGGTGAGTGGTGGGGACCCGTCTCTATTAAATTTTCAAATCCTTGACAATTGACTTCAGATTTATATGAATGTTACCAAAGAAAATGCTGAAAATATTTCTGTGGATGAGTAATTTCCAAATTGTTGTTTGTAGCTTTCACATCGACTTGAGTAGGAAGAATCCAAAGAAATTCTTTGCAACTAATAATGTTTTTAATTGCTACCGACATCAGGCTCTACTTTTTTATTTGGGTAAAAGAAAACAGTCCAAAGGCTAAGAAAAGTACAAAAAAACTACAAAAAAAAAGCGAGTGCTATATCAGAAGATCAAAATTCACCCTGTCTTAAAGGCGAATGACAAAAACCACCAGAGGCGAGGGGCTGTACTTGGAGATTACGGCTGACTAAGGGAATTTGGGATTCCCTAAGGATAGCTGGACATTTCCCAGAGAAAGTGCTTATCCTAGAGCTATTCCTGTCTATAACAACAATACTATTATACCATTACAAAACAATATAATAACAATCCTGTGGTAGAATAAGGCTGTCTTGGCTCTTTGGCATACCATCCCACCCAAAACACATTTTTAAATATCTTTTCTGACTTTTTGTTTCTCACTTTTTAAAAAGTTTTATTTCTAAACTTTGCCAGCGTTTACTTGCACAGACCTGGCATGTAGAGTAGAAGTTAACATAACTTTGTAAAACAGAGGCAATTTCAGATGTAGCTGCTCTGTTTACATCTTCCTCCCCTGACGTATCCGTGGGACTGTGATTATTAAAGCTGCAGCTCACACTGCAACCCTGACTTTCTTCGGTCCTTCTTCCTGCATACTTAAAGACAGCTTCTTGACTTTTAGGGTTGCCCTGGAGTGTAGTGTGGACTCAGGCCTCCCTCTTTAGCCTTACTTCTGGATGGCCTCCGTGTTTATATCAGTCAAACTGTTTTTCTTTCACAAATTTTATTAGTCTGTCTTATTGAAAGTCTGCTGCTCCTTTTGTATTTTCTTCCTCTGAGGCTTCAGCTCACTCATGTGGCTGTTTCCAGGGTAACCACATCCCCTTGTGAAGCTCACCGTGTCTGACATTGTCCGTCTCTATGGCAACATTGCCTCCATAGTCTCAGTAAATATAAGATTTGGTTGGAAGCACATAAAAAGGACAATGTACCTTTAGTTGTTTTATTTCTGCTCTGAAATTCTTAAGTAAATCGGAGCTTTCAGAATAGCTTGTAGTCTTTCCCGCTCCTGTTCATTGACAGGTGAAGATTAATGTTGGAGACGTTGCCTTCGAGGGGTCTTAACTGGGCAGGTTTTTGTATACTTTCAGCGCATAAACATACTTATTGATTCAGATTTACTAGAGGCGTGGAGTTGATGTATATGTCCTTATTCCCAGGTGGGTTTTGTGTTTTAATTTCTCTAAATGTCGTTTTATGCCACACTTTTTTTTATTATGTTACTGATGTCCAGCTAATTGAGACATAGCTCTTACTTTTTTTTAACTAACATTTGTTTAAATATTTTTGCAAGAAGACAAGTTCTGAATTATAATTGCTGAATAATCTTTCTGCTGAAATTGCAGATGTATATTAACAGTACAGGGACTGTATTATTCGAGCTTTTACTCATTCATTTTCAAGATTTAAAAATGTCAGTTCTCTAAACATGTTTTTAAAACCTGTCAACTCTCAAGATGACTGTTTTTTAAGAGTTGAATGTGTGGTGATGAGTTACATTTCTGACTCCATCTTTAAACAGAAACTGCTATTTGCAGCGTTTCTTGAAGAGTTTTTTTCTCTTAGCGATGCCCTAACTATTCAAAAATCTGATAGCAACACATTTTATGACTGCCCTAGGCAGGTCCTTCAAGTTAATGCCAGCTAGTAAAATGTTTGCGAGTGTCTGTAGTAGTAAAAGTATGAAGTCTATTTGTGACAGATTTTTATTGGAAAAAAGTAATTCATTGCTTTCTGTGACCTGAAATAAGCTTTATTTGTTGAATTAAAGAATGATTTGTGGAGGATTTTATATATTAAAAAAACAACAATCTTGTTAAGTAAATGGTAAATGGCTTGTACTTGTATGGCGCTTTAACAAGTCCAGTGACCCCATGCAGTCAGTCACCATAGTCAGTTCACCCACAAATTCACATCCTGATGATGGTGGTGAACTATATTAGTAGCTACAGCTGCCCTGGGGCAGACTGACAGAAGTGAGGCTACCATACATCGGTGCTACCCGACCCCCTGTCCTCTCGCCCAAGGACACGACGACTGAGACGGTCAGAGCAGGCGATCGAATTGGCAACCCAAAGGTTACAGAACAAGTTTTTGTGACACTATTGGCCTTCATTTGAAAGTACGTAGGCTGACAGGAAATGGGGTTGGCGGGAGAGAGATGTGGCAAAATTCCACGGGCCGGGACTTGAACCCAGGACAGCTGTGTCTAGGACTGAGACTTCTGTACATGGGTTGCGTTCACTACCCGTCCACAATCAATGTGCCTAGAAAGTCAAATTGGTAATCCCAAAAACTTACCCTTTCTGGGATAATTTCTTCTGCTTTTAATTTTTGTTGCACTAAGATCAATGCCTTGTTCAGCAGTAAACCAGAGTAAATATAGCTGCAAAAATATACAGATCACACTGCTGCAGTTTTGTTTGCAACAGATATTTTTGCATTGAGTGGTTTTACAGAACGCTGTCTTGTAATATAGTCTGCCATCTGTTTCTTCACCCTTTTTTGTGTAATACCTTGTTGCAAAATTCATCACAGTACATGGACTCAGAGCAGCCGGCTAATTAAAAAATAACTAATTAATCTACAGATCCTTTTTAATTAATTTTTGCTTGTCACTACATGATTGCATTACATATGTAAAGATTTACCCTAAAGTGCTTGGCTCAACTCAATAATTAACATAATTTATAATATTTTGTGTTTATTGGCTTTCCCATTTTCATCAGTATCTGTCGACACTTTGAAGTGGACTGTTCTCAGATGAAATGTGCAAACTGGCTATTCCTGTAGTATCAAAAAGAAATTCCTTGCCTCTGATTCGCCCTTAAGAACCGTGTCCTGTCGTCTCGACTCACCAGTAAATCCTGCTCTTCACGTTGAAACTCTTTCAAATCAAAGTTGGTTGTTTTCGTCCCAAAGGTATTTGTTGATGAAAAACCCAGCAGCAGCGCCACAAGCAGCAGTGTATTTCCAGAATTACTTTTCATGGTCTGTTTTGTTCTAGTCTGCCATATTTCTAAAACCTATGATGATGCTTACATGTAAACAAATGATCTGAGAGAGCAGATACCGTTTTGATGAGGAAATTACTTTTTAAACGGGGAAACACAATCATACAGCAGCTGTGTCTTCAAGATTGTGAGGGCTACCTCAAGAAATGGGCACTGTTTATTACGTCCAGCTTATATAGTTGCTTTGTGGCTTTTGATGGATAAGCTCTGAACAACCTAAAAAGTTCTGTGGGAGAATCAGTTCTTACACAGTTATAGGGTTTTGGTATTGTTTTGTTGAAGGAAATCCTGGCACAACCTTATGTACCTCCAAAAAGACACAGAGCCCAGTTAGACCCTAAACATCAACTCACGAGTGGAAAAGCCGAGATGTCGTGCTCTATTGAATTATCTGTCATAAAGAAAATGACTTTGTTACACATTATTTCTAAAATACACCGGCTCTGCTCTCTGTGGCGATTTTAATCCTTTTCAGGTGTTCTATCACATACCAACAACACTGTAGGGCAGGGATGTCAAACATACGGCCCGCGGGCCGGATCCGGCCCGCCGAACAATTTAGTCCGGCCCAGTGGCTAAATGCATCATCATTATAAAAGAAAATTCTTTTTTTTTTATCCAGAGTCCTGGCTGGCAATGTGGCAATAGGAATTGTTGTCTTAATGCCAAGAAGAGCTCATCAGATTTGACTTTCACAAGTGGAGCAGTCAGCTTTTGCCATAGTGCTCTTGATTTATGAATGTGAATAGTTTTATTATGATTAATGCGGGGAATATCTCAAATAATTTGGACACTACAATGGGAAAGTAGGAGAGGAAAGGAAGAACAAGAAGAAAAAAGGAAAAGGTGAAGAAAGAGGAGATAAAAGGAAGAGAATGATAAAACAATTATTGAAAAAAACATGTACTTCGTTAAATTGAAAATCTGCAGTTCCTATATTGTCCACGAGGGGCGCTGCGTTTTAATTAGCAGATTAAGCTTCAGGTGTGGAAAAAATTAAATCATTTCTTAATTTTTATCTGTTTGATGTATTTTGTCATGCAGGACAGGGTTTTTAAGTTCCAAAAAAATGGGAATAAATGTTTTTCAACATTGTACAATCACTGTGATCAGTTCTTATGCATAATGCCCTTAAGTAAATGTAAAAGTATTGTTGAAATTGCACATACTTTTCTTAAAAACGCTGAGGTAATTCATAATATATTGTGTAAAAGTGAAATTGATTTAATATAAAAATCAACAACAAGTCCACTTTTATTAGTTCTATTTAATCTTGCAATGAGTTTACTCGTGTGGCCCTCTTGAGATCAGATTAAGCTGTATGCGGCCCCTCAATTAAAATGAGTTTGACACCCCTGCTGTAGGGTAACGAGGTTAATGGGCATTTTACCGACAAGGGAAAAGGATCAAGCATGCGGTTGCTTTCCTTTTTAGATTTGTGATGCAGATAACTTAATCAATGGGCTTTTCGTAATCGAGGGAAACAGAATCAGATTGCTGGAATAATTCAGGTTCACTTTGGGGGGCATCAACGCATTCACGCTCGTTAAAGCAAGATGAGCTTTATCTGATTTTGCGTATAGACACTAATGGCACCAGAAATACCAGGGCTCTGCAGGAAAATATTAATTAGTGTGGGAATATTACAGCAGACCAAAAAAAAAATGTTTTAACTAAACTGTCAAATCTTACTTAAAAAGTAAGGTTTGCTAAATGCAATTAACCATCCAGTGCTTTATTCTGGCTAATAAAAGAGCCAAAATTCACAGCTTTCCTTTAAGCTGCGCTGCCTTGGAAGTTGCACCAAGAAACGATCCCAAAGCGACATCACCAGGAATGAGCTTAACAGAAGTAGCTGCTTTTTCTATGGCTATGATTGTAGTGACCTCTGCATTAGATTATCAGATCCCATTTCATGAGGCTACTACATCCCACAATATGAAGCGTTTTTCTACAGAACAAATATGTAAAAGTTGGTCTGATGCACGTACGTTCCGTGCGGAAATAAGACACGCGGACACGTCTGCAGCATTTCTGCTCCGTGGAGCTTTGCTTTCGAAGTAGCACTATTCTCCTAGACTCTAGAGGGCAGCGTTGTGCTCCTATGTCAAGCGTACTACACCCCATTAAACGCGGAAGGCGAAAACAGTTGTTTCTAACATTTTAAAGCCTCTCGTTTTCTCGTGTCTGTGATTTCTGTCCAGGAAATGTTAAGTGTGTTGGTAGCCAAAATGCCATAATATGGCCATGCTGGCCTTGTGGATGCGTCAAGAATAAACTGGGCTTAACGCTGATATGCAAGGAATATTTACCAAAAGGTGAATATTTGCCAACTTGCTTTTAGCCTTTCTGTGCCCTCTCTTTCAGCAACAAGGCACAGATTGTCATGTTAAGACATTGAATGCTTAATTTCTTTTTTTAACCACTACAAAGACCTCTGTAGGCTACAAATGTTGAAACGTTTTATGCCTCGTCTGTATCACAAGTTATGATGAAATGCATACATTATTATCATCTTTGTAGCATTTCAAAATAACTGTTGATGTCTGGCTTAAATATCTTGATAAAGTCCTGCTGCTACACCATGAAGTCAGGATTGGAAAGCTGTAAGGGGCAAGACACGGAGGCTTTTTGAGCAAATACACACCATAACAGAAATAAAGCAAAGGGGGGAAAAAATGGCCTAGTTTTTTTTAAAATCTGTAAGAATGCTTTTGCTGAACTGTGTTGTCCTGCCTGGATCCCCCTGCTGATGTCCCTGAATGTATTTTGCTTTCCTCTTGGGTCAATGTCACTCCATTGGTAGAGAGCAGCTGGACTGCAAGTTTCCACTCAGACAGGGTTTTACAGCCCAGACAATATGTGTAGTAGAGATGTTAGGATTATATTTTACTCTTTTTGTGTTTTTTCCTACTTCTCTACAGACATTTTGCTGTCCAGCTTCACATTCTGCTGTGATTCATAAATGACTCACTATGTATACACCCCTGCCACATTCTGCTGGCTTGAACCAAGGGAGTAGGTTTAGTGTTGAAATACTTTAGTGTGCAGCGTGGTTGTTGGCTCATTTTGGCTGTAAGGAATGCCGCGCTGCTAATTTAGGTCATTCACTAAGTAAGTAATAGACCTCTGCAGAACTTGAAAGCCCAGTATTAAGACGGTTTGTTCCTTCAGTGCGAGAAGGGTATAACTGCAGAGCGTCGGAACGCCCCCACTGTCGGAACGCCCCCACTGTCGGAACGCCCACACTGTCGGAACGCCCACACGCCAACGCAAACGCTGATTGGTTCGTTGATTTGCCCACTTCAATACATATATTTTTTCCCTCCATCTCCTTCATTCAGCAGGACGGACGAAAAATGTCCGTCCCGCTGAAAAAATCCGTCCCGACGAAAAAAATCCCTATCGCAGGGTATTAGTTTTACCTAGCGACCACATGTGATTTGTAATAATAACGGCGTTGTATGCAGACAGATATTAACCGGCTCGCGGTGTCAAGAGAAAGCAACAGCGCGAGGACTATTATGACTATTATATGTAGTAGCCTACGATAAAATTCTGTCCTGTCAGGATAAGGGCTTCTACTGGAGAAACACCCCAAATATGCGACTGCACGTTCAAAAATAAAGCTAAAAAAAAAAAAAAAAAAAAAAAAAACTCACGAAATTTACCAGCGACTGTAGAAAAAAAAAGAAAGCATACAGAGGCAGAGTTGACAGCGCTGCTTCTGTCACACAGCTGCAGCGCAGCGTATTGATTACATGTAATCCCAGGTAAAAACCAGATCCGTGCGAGTAGGCGATTGGACATTTTGCTGCATGGAGCCAGGCAAAGTTGGAAAAAAAAAATCTGCTTCCTAGCATAAAGCCTGAAAAAGAAGGACAAATATGCGTGTGGGGCATTCAAAATCCGGACTGTCACCTGCCTTTCAACGGACGAAAGGTTCGGATGCTTTTGTGTAACTCTGCAATATTTTTCAATGTATGGTTTGTTTAATAAAAAACAAGTGTCCTTTTATTTGCGCACCCATAAGCGGAGCAAAAATCGGGCATCCTCGGACGGAGCTCTGGAAGTTTGCTTACTTTCAATACAAATTCAAAATAATTTATTAAGTTAGACAATAATTGAATTCAATCAATTGGTCCTATGTAGCCCCTAAAGGGGTGACGTTTTCAGTCAGTTGATTTATCTGGAAAACGGGTGAGAATTGAACGGATTCAGTGTCTGAAAACATAAGTACATTTTCCTGAATTGACTTGTATTGTGTCTGACTGCACCTTGGTCTGACCTAAGATGGCCGCTCTGTCGGAACGCCCCCAGTCGGAACGCCCCCACAGTCGGAACGCCCCCACAGTCGGAACGCCCCCACAGCTCTGCAGTTACTCCTTACTGTTCAGTGCAGGTTTCTGGTGTTTACCTTCATCAGTCAGTCACAGGGAAAGTGACATGGGAAAAGTAAATCTGGTTTAGTCTTTGATCAGAATAGACGCCTGATGTTGCTGCCCTCCTAACATGTTACCAAGAAGAACATGTAATATTTATGCATTGTACATGAGAAACACTGATGATGCATTAATCTAAAAGACCACCGTATCAGAAATAAAAAGAATACAGTAGCCTATGCTCACCCCATGTGGCATTTATTGGGATTTGTGTCCTCACCAGCTTCAGTCCATATGGACGTCTTATGGTTTTGGCCCTCTTTAAAACATGATTTATCCAGGTTTTTCTTGCACTTTACAGTTAAAAATTACTGTATAAAATCCAAAAAAACACACAATGACTTATGCAATATGACACATTTTTCAAGTTCAAGGGTTGTCAGTAATTTTGCCAAACAAATTATGCTGTTTGATATTTAAGTCAATTATGTGACACTAAATGGACCAGATGGAGAAATTACTTATTTGTGTGCATTTTTTTCTCAGAGTTTTGTTTTTCATGCTTTTCTTACAGTTTCTAACCCAGTCGTAATTCAAATTTTCCTTAGTTTTGCCATTCCTCATTCTTCTTCATCTGTTTCTGTTTTTCCAGTTGTCAATTCCTGGCACAGGAGTTGTCCCCCATCATCCCGGTCATAGGAGGAGCTCTGTTTTTGTTTGTTCTGGGGACTCTACTGAGAACCAGCTTCAGTGACCCCGGCGTCCTGCCAAGGGCCACCCCTGATGAGGCTGCGGACTTGGAGAGGCAAATAGGTAAGAGATCTTATTTAAATAGTTGTGTATAGAGGAATAATAACTCTATATTAAACACTTGCATTTTGAGGCCCCTTTCCCTGTATGGTTCTCTGTTTTTGTGCTTGCAACGCAAGTTTTACCATCGGAATGGCACAAATGTATCTACCTTGTGTGTTAGAGGGACCTTTTGTGTACATCCTGTTTACACTGCTCCCATCCGTCTCTTCTCCCTTGTCTGAGAAAATGTTCCATGAATAGCTGTACTGAGCTTTGGTGTGGGTGTTTGCAACCTCTCTGACACATTAACTGGATCAGGTGTTCTCAGCAAATTTGCACAACCAAAGAAATGGGGGCTTCAATCGGCTTACTTGAAGTACTCTTAGTTTTTTCTGGGATGAGTTATTGGTACTGCTCTGACCAAATGGCCCCTGATCTTTTTATTTCAGTATAGTTTCTCCAAGTGCCCCTAATTGATGTATTACTTGGTTATCAATTGCAATTTGATAAACGCCTTATATAATTTACAACAACGCAAGTAAAACTGCTGGAGGATTAGGAAGAACTTTTCCTGGACTAAGTGACTTAACAAGAGTTAAGAAAATTTCAGAACATCCAACTCTAATTTAAGTACATTTAATCATTGTGGAAGAAAATCCCATTTTAGAAAACCAACCCTATGTGCACAAATAATGCCAGACATGACAATCCATTTAAAATAACTTTAACTGAAGGATTTAAAAGAAAAAAAGAGTTGTTTTTGAAGGTATTAGTTTCTAGCAACATCAAATGTGTAAACAATTACGTTCTCCTTTCCTGTGGTAGAAATGACATGTCACAGAGGTCTGTTGCTTAGTCACAGGTTGGATAAGGGCCTATATTTATACCTTACCACCTTCAGTGAGCAGGAAGGTCAGGAAGGCAGTCAAACCCTCCAATGACTCCCAGTCAACTTGGTAATTATCAGTTTTGTTTTCTAAGTAACATAGAGATCAGAAATCATTTAAGGTTACTTTTTCTATATAAAACAGGTATTTACATTTTGTATTTATGAAGCAAAGTTTACAAAGTTTTAACACTTCTGCCACCACATCATGTGCCTCTACAATTGTTGTGCTCTCTGTGTCCCTCGCAGCAGAGTTTTGCCCCCAAAGCGCAGGCACAGGCAACACAGACACACGCTAGGCATGCACCTGCACAGGTGCACACACAGTCCCACCAGTAGACACAGATCATGCCAGAAAAGACGTTGTAACCACCTGCAGAACAAGCTAAAATATCCTAACGCCCAAGAGTTGTTAGGATTACAGCACTTCCTCTCCTGTGAGCAGCAGCCACAACTCTCCCTCTCTATATTCAAATATATAGAATAGCGTAAGAGCTTCAGGCCCTGTCCCTTAAAATAAAAGCTGGTTTGCGAGTGCCCCCCACCCCCCCAAGATGGTATTCCTACTTAGGGGAAACACTGGGAGCTAATAAAAATCTTCATAACTTACTATGGGAAGAGAAGAACCTCAAAAAGGAACCTGTGGCTCGCAAAGTGTCCATAACAACCCGTAGATGTTATTGACCTGCCAGTTACTGGAGACTGATGCAAGGAAAAAAGCTTCTTCTGTTCAGTCATCTCCAAGATAAGAACAATGAGTTTGATAAAGACCACTAGAACTTTAACATTAACTGTGGGCTTTGGATAGATGAGTCGAAAAAGGAGCTTTTCCTCAACAAACACTCCAGGTGGGTTTGGTGTGAAACAAAGAATGAGTGGGTGAAAAATCATCTAATGCCAGCCTTTGATTCTGTGATGCCTCTCTTCCAAAAGCCATTATGAACCTTGTTAATGGCATGGCTTTAAGGACTATTGGAAATACCTCAAGATTTTAAAGAATAATTTGGGTGGAAATTCGGTCGTCACTGGGTGTTACAACAGGATAATGTATGGTAAAATGGCATTAGTTCTTTAGAGGTCATTTCTTGGCTGACAAAGATAGTAAATATCCTTTTTAATGATTAGCTGCTGAAACGTTCCTTCACAGAAAGTTAACCAGAGTGCGGACCTGTGTTGTCAGTAAAAGCAGCACTCCATCCGCCCCTTGAACCTCCCTTCGTGGATTTGTTGTGATTTGCTCAAATGTTTTGTAAGCTGTGAACGACTGTAGGTCATTTCTGTAGTGGTCTCTCTGTGGAAGGTAAACTACATTCACCAAACATCCGTCTGTGTCGGTGGCTGTAGGGTGGAAATTAAATTTACATCCTCTTTTTCTCCCGTGTCCTTTGTCCGGGCATATTGCTTCCTCCATTTCTCTCCTCTTCCTCTATAACTTCTGCATTTACTTTTCTCATTTCTCAAGGGATGTCATTTAGTCAGTTGTTGAGGTCACGATTCAGACATCAGTGCTGGTTTAGTTGGAAGCTCTCAATTCTCTGAAAGTGCCCAGCTGCCCAGTGGCTAAATGGATTATCACCGCTTAACTCACTTGTTAAGCTGTCTTAACGTCTTACTTATACTTTTATAGCTTTGTTTGGAACGTGAAACTCTTAATTCTCAGTCATCATCCTCTTCTGTGCTTCAGGCCATCAGGGCCTCATTAAACAAACTCTGGGCAAGGTTAATTAATCTTATAAGGAGCCTTCAGAAGAAAGTTAGAGTGCAGAAAACCTGAAGCAGAGGCAGGAGTGTGGAGATGTGCCATCTTATACTGGAATCGGTTTCTTAATGCCGACACGAATCTGAAAGCTTTTGGTTGGTTGAATATTATAATTACCAGCAACCCTGGTTGCTGGTAATTATAATACCAGGTAATTATAATAATGCTGGTAACTAAGCGGCTTGGAAAATGGATGGATGGATGGATGGAATATTATAATTTTCTGTGACTGATTATTGTTGTTGGTAATTGAATTTAAATTCGGATTGAATTGAAAGGTTATTGAATGAATTGCAGGCATTTTACCAAATATCTTATTTTTTTTTTATCAATTTTTTTGCTAATCTGCTTTTGGTAAAGTAGGACTCATTTGTAGGATTTCTATAAATGTTTATCTAACTGTTATACGTATATGCTAATATTTGCCACAATGCTTTAAGTACAAGACGGGCAAAAAGAGTGTTATAGAAAAACCTGAAAAATGCTGAGATTGTTGGTTGGAAGAAGTCATTTTAAGTCTTTGTTTTTTTCCTTCCCGATACTGAGCACACGCTGTCCTTTTCTCATCCTCCTCGTTTTCTCCATATATTCTCTCCTACTTACAGTATGACTCATTCACAGTAACTTTTACATTTCGGATTGACATGCACTTAGGCAACCAAAGCCAGTTACTGCTTTGGGGAATGTGGGAAACATTTTATTCATTAACACATTTAAAGGCTTTTTTTAGTGTTTAGTTTTTATTTTTCAGTTAAAGCTGATTTATGGTTTTTACTGTCTAATTACTCTTCTAATTTTGAGAAATATACTCTATATTGCCAAACATATCAGCTTATCTATCTTTCATACTCTATGAACTTAAATGATTTTCCATTATTCAACCAAATGGTTTAATAAGGTGTTGAACCAGCCCTGCTGTTAAACCAGTTTAAACTTTTTTTGGCAAGATTCAGGAATGAGTTCTTGGGACCTTTTGACCAATCAGAA
This sequence comes from Fundulus heteroclitus, assembly GCF_011125445.2. Taxonomy (NCBI): domain Eukaryota; kingdom Metazoa; phylum Chordata; class Actinopteri; order Cyprinodontiformes; family Fundulidae; genus Fundulus; species Fundulus heteroclitus. The sequence continues at coordinate 13,181,780 of NC_046379.1, read as the reverse complement.
ACCCTTCTATGAGGTCAGACACTGATGTTGGGGGAGATGGCCTGGCTCACAGTCCTCATTATAAATCAGTGGTCTCTAACTCAAATCCTCGAGCCAGTGTCCTACAACTTTTGGATGTATCCCTTGCCCTACCTGAATAAAATGGCCAAGCTGCCTCATTAGCATGCAGTCAAGTGCTACAGAACTATGCTAATGAGCTAATATTTGAGTCAGATGTTTTGAAGCAGAGATGCCTTGCCTTTTTTCCTTTTTTTATCAGACTGTTTGATCTGAATCTGCAGTCAGTAGTATGAATAAAAAGGGATTCGTAGTAATCCTCACAGCAACTTGTAGGATGCTCTTCTTTCAAGCCACTTGGGAGCTTTATGATTTGTTAAATTACATTTTTTCCGGTGTATCGGCAGAAACCAGAAGTGACCTTTCCGCCACTAAAAGCCTCTAGAAATTAACCAAATCTATCAGAATACTTCTCACTTACATTTCAATACATTGTCCTACACGTTGAGTTGATTTTGAAAATTGTAAACAGCTTGGAAACATGTTGCTTTTGCAAAATATTGTTTCATGATTATTCTGAACATTATCACCTAGGTAGCACAATGCTAGCTGTGTTTAACAGTGTTAACAGTACAATTTGTAACTAGTGTGTTTATATAGCACACTTTGCAAAAAGTAGTATACTTGAAGTTAATTTTATTAAGTATAGTTCAGTATAAGCTTAAATCTTAGTATTAATGTTCTTAATTTTAGACTTCTTTTTATCCTTTTCAGTCTAAGTCAAGTATACTCCACTATACTTTAAATTATGTAAAAAATACTGTATAAAAAGTAAATTTCAGTACACTGCCTCATTTTAAGTATGAAATAAGTATACTCATAGTACAGTTGAATAAACTTCTTTTTGCTAAAGGCTGTAGTCAAGAAATGAACCATATGTGGTTAAAGTGTCTGATTGAAATCCAGTATAACTTTGGTTATGTGTTCATGTGATTTACTGTGACGGTCTAAATTTGTGGTTAGAATTTGTTTCTTTGAGGGTTAGCAAATACTAAATTGATGACGTGTGAAATCACTGGGCAGTAACTTATATTATTCATAGCACAACAGCTTCACTGCATTGGTAACGTCGGGATGACAATTTGTTGATGAATAATATTAATAAGCTCCTGAAAGAGTATAAAACTTAATGTAACAGTAATTTGTCCTTCGTATTAATGGCTTCATATTGTTTCTGGTATATTTTCAGCTTGTCTATTTTCTGTGTATTTTATTGATAAGGTTCATGCCTACCTAAAAGTATGTGCCGTCTTTCCAGAAAGAGAAGGTGCTGTTTAGTTTCATAATTTGTTTTGACTGCTGGGATGGCAGGCAGAAAATGTTTTAGACTGTTAACATATAGTTTATAAAATGTGGCGAGGTCGAAAAGTTTTAGTTGTTAGAAATCGTTGTTATAGAATGTATTTAACTCTTATAAGATGTTAAAGTGAGTAGTCTTCAGAGCGACGTTCTGGGTAGTCTTCAGAGCGACGGTTTCAATGCAGTAAGAGAGAAAACAATAAAAAAATTATGTTTCTGAGACATTTTTCTTCTTCAAAATGGCCGCAGCCGAAAATATTTGAGAACCACTGATTAAAGTGTTACCATTGATGTCTCAGGTTAAGGCCAGGACTCTGTAAAGACCAGTTAGGTTCTTCCACACCGAACTCATTCATATAAAGCTGCTCTGTGTAGTGAAGCAAAATAGTTTTAGAACAGGAACGGTCCATTCCCAAAGTGTTTCCACAAAGTTTGATTAAGTCATGAAATTGTCAAGAATGTCTTCATATGCAACATACTTAACTGGAACTGAGGGGACACATCTATTCCTGAAAAACATCATGTAATCCTCACTGCTCCAAACTTTACACTCAACACAATGCAGTGAAACAGGTGCTGTTATGGCAGCAGGGCTAGAGCGCTTAGCCCATGTGTGACCCACTGCTTTGTGACCTACTGGTCAGAGAGAGGCTGCAAGGTTTCGGGGTTGAATCCCACAGAATGTCACTCTGGGTCCATGAGAAAGACCCTCAGCCCCAGAAAGCTCCCTGTGCACCAGACAGTGGCAGCCCCCTGCTCCCTAAGAGATGGGTTAAAGGCAAAGGACAAATTTTACTGGAGTGCATGTTGCCATGACAAAGATGATTATTAATTAATTATTTCCATTGTTTCCAGTCTCTTCCACTTTTTTATTTTATTTTGAAAAGCTAAAAGTTGACTGTGGAGCTTTTTAGTAGCAAGGAAATTTGACAACTGGACTTACTGCACAGGTTGTATCATATCCATGTTCCACGCTAAAATTCACTGCTCCCCTGAGAGTGACACATTCTTTTAGAAATGTCTCTAGAAGCTGGCTGCGTGCTTAAGTGGTGGGGTTTATACAGCTGTGGCCATGAAAGTGAATGGACTACCTGGAGTTAACGGTTTGGATAACTGAAGGAATACTTTTCAGAACATGATGTGTCTTGATGCATATCTTCAGCCAGTTGATTTCATACATATTTTTTTTTAACTCTTACCGATTTTCCCAGCACTTGAACTTTAAATTTGCTGAGTCTGCAGGTTTTAGTGTGCTGTTAAGAGACTGCTTTAGACTACCTCCACCACAGTCCAATTCAATTGCTTATGTTTTTTGTTGTTTTTGATCAGCTTTACATTATTGTAAATCAGTTTTACATTACTAAAATAGTGACTCTGGTTATGGCTTAAATTATTTAATCAGTACTTAATTATTCCCCAAATGTTTTGATTTTATTTTTTTTTTGTTGTTGTTCAGTCTTTTTTTTTTTTGTTAGCATCCTTGGATTTGCCCATAAGATGCTCAGATATGTGATGCTGCCATCGAAGCATGCCTAGTACATGTAAGACGTTATCCATCATTTAAACACAGTAATGACTTCCCATCATTCCCCTTACCACACATTAGCTATGTTTACATGGACAAAGGTAATCAGAATAAACGGCCAATCGGAATAAAAAAGCGTCATGTAAACAGGCCAATCGGAATATGATTGGATTAAGCTCAGTCAGAATTAAATGGTAATCCGAATGAGAGGGGTGGTTTATGCCGATTGATAATCCGGTCAACGCGCATATAAACACGTTTGGCGAGTAAGTTAAAGCCTGGCGGCCTGCCAGGCTTATAATACGGTGGGGGAAACCCTGAACTATATATAGGGATGGCAAAATTAAATTTCATGTAGGCTTTACTGCTTAAATCGGATTCCCATTCTTATCAGCCAGTCTTTGCACCTTGGGTAGTAATCCATTGAGCAGATTTTGTTATCTGTAGTCCTCTTGTATGTCACTCTGCAATAGACCTGCCCTGTAAATGGATGACAATGTTTTCAAAACAAAGTGCCACAAGGCTCAGCTCTAACACACATCTTATCGATCTGTTGACTAAGCAACGTTGGACCTGATCTGTGAACAGTACGAGGACGTCTAGGTCTCTCACGTTACATATCCCAGAAGGGAAAGTTGATAGCTCTGCTGTCTGCCAAACACTCTCAGCTTCATGTTAGAGTAGGTGGCTTAATATATGTTTTACCATATAGAAAAATCAAATAGAACACGTTTGCATGGTAATTTTAATGTATATTTTTTAAACAAGTGTATGGTCCATTCTTTTTTACTACTAAACTCCAATGTAATAGGAAAAATGTTGGTCAATATAACAGGGATTGTTTAGTTCTTGTAAAAATAAATAGATAAATAAATCAACGCAAGGTGACCTCTCATGTGATATCTGCGCATGTCTGGCTTATCAGCGTGTCTGTGTTAGACAGGCTGCATGATTTTAACTTCCAACATGCCAGATGCAAAATCCTCTCTGAAGAAGCAATCAGAAACTTGGCTGGAAGCGCATCCTTCTGTCTTTCCCCCTGAATTGGTCGTTTTCCCTTTGATTTTTCAGGACAAATTGATTTTTTTTTTTTTTTTCCTTCTCTGCAACAATAAGATGAAATGCAACTTGAGATTTGGGTTTCAATTTGCAGCAGGAAAGGATTGAATATAAAAACAAGCCAAGATTTCAAAGGCAGTTCTTATTAAATATAAATTGAATGTTGATTGATGCAAAAAAAGAATCAAGGAATGTGTTTACAGATCATAAAGTGGTGACAAAAGCTGGTTTTGCCTAATAAAGCTTTTCACTGACGTAATTTGTTTGCTGCCTCTTCTGGTGCTCTTGTAAGTAATTTGGGTCAGATTCCACATTTGAATAGATATCCCATAAAAGTGGTTGACTCTTCCCTGTTTCTGTGTAAAAAGACAAGCTATCAAAGACACATGTTTTTTTATAATTATATTTTCAAGTAAATCTGTTACATTATCATGAAAATATTCATTCATTTAAGTGATTTAATTCATAAAATGAATCTTTAATTGATTATTAAGAGTGATACATTTCAAGCGTTCTGTTAATTTTGATGATTATGGCTTACTGCTAATAATTATTTTCTTAAACTATTATATAGTACCAGTTTAAAAAGAGCATTTTTGCTTATATTACGTACAAAATCATAGAATGACTGGTGACGTGATAAGCGACAAAAAAGTCAAAAGTAATTATTATCCAGAGTAAATGCACTGAAAATGCTGTTGAAATTATATGGGGGGAAAAATTGCCAATCAGACTTAATTGATTTCATTAAAGTGTAGTTCTTTTACAAATTCAGTGTAGGTGAATTTGTCCGCTACGAATTACGTTTTTCCCTCTTTGTGATGCAATTTTTTGACCAATACGATTTATATTCTTATAGTCCGACAAATACGGTATACTATAAGGACTCCCAACAAAACCTAATGTTGAACTATTTGTCTTATTTAAAGTGTAGTGTTTTGTTCTCTAATAGGAAAATTTTAATTTTTTCTCATTTGTGACTTCTTGGCTGAGGTGAAGCATCATCCATATGCATCAACCAGAAACACAATATAATTTAACAGAGCTACAAATACATCAACCCTCTTATGATTTTAGATGATTGTTGACACTCTATCAGCCATTTTACAGCATTAAATTGCATGAGGAAGAAATGGGTCTTCTTTTCCACTTTCCTCTCTGTTGTTGGATTTGCTATGACAGGAACATGAAAAAGATCGATTTTAAGAGGGAACATTGTGGGTGACAGAGCTCCTGCCGGGGGATTCTGCAAAGGGACGCAGAAGGATAGAGCTGTCGCCGTAGAGCTGTTTAACTAAAAACATGTTTTTGAGAAATTTAACTGATCTAGACTGAAAGGAAATGTTGACCAGCAGAGTTGCACCAAATTAGGCATTTTTATCTTTATGCAAAATGCATCTTAATTTATTTAAGCTACAACACAAACTCTACCAGCATAATAAAAATGTATACATATCAGATGACATTTTTCATAGTGTAGTCTTCTTATCCCTTTTGTTTTTATCAAATTAAATGTTCAGTATGAAGCTCCCTTCTATATCCCTTCCCTGTGGTCGAATGACTGAACTGAGACCTCATGGTCTGAGCTAAGGCCATCCTCTCTTCAGAACGTGTAACCCTAAGACAGCATTGTTCTGGACAGAAAACTCCCAGATGTAGGGTCTTGATGCTCATGTTAGGGATGGGTACCAAATTCGGTACTTTTTATAGGTACCATCCAAATGCCTTCGGTACTACCGAATACCAGTGTTGTAGTCAAGTCACTATGCCTCGAGTCCGAGTCCAGGTTCAAGTCTCCAGTGTTCAAGTCCAACTCATTAAAAAAAAATCAGTCGAGTCCGAGTCAAGTCCACTACTCTTCCGAGTCAAGTCCGAGTCGAGTCACTATTGATCCAAGTCGAGTCCTTATTGATTACATATGGAGCATTTTGCACCCCATTTTCTGCCAATGCAGGTGAAATCCTAAAACGCGAAACGGACAATCTTTGGGGCACTCATCTCTCCTCCAGGCATGGCGCATTGAAAATTAACGTTCGTTGTAGGAACATGCCGTGACGTGTGATGTATGACATGAAGCAGTAACATTCCATTGCACTAATAATTTAGATATTAAAATCATACACCAAATAATATTCTAATGACATATTAAAATTATAGCCTAATGATATAAAAAAAAGTCTAGTCTTTTTCTCAATTTCCGAGTCAGAATGATCTGAATGTAGGAGCCGGAGTCCAAGTTCGAGTCATCAGTGCTCAAGTCCAAGTAAAGTCACGAGTCTCTAAATTTAGCTAATGACTCGGACTCGAGTTCGTGTCTCGGACTCGAGTACTACAACACTGCCGAGTACCCATTCAGGTAAAATCAAACGGTTAGGGTTATAATATGAGTTACAACATCATTTGATTTCCATTTTGGATTAATAAGACAATTTAATAAACAGTAAATTTATCTATGGTAGTTGACTTAGTCAAATTCAAGACTTGAATTTCAGTAAAAGATTTTAAGGTGCCACAAGTAACTATACCATCGCTGTTAATAAAACTGGACCAAAACTCCTTGTCAACAACGTCAGAGATGAATGAAGTGAGACAGTTGGATGAAATAATGGCTGATGAGAAGGCATTTAAAGCTGCTAAATTACATGGTTACCTTGATTTTGTAAAACAGCGGCAGCATTTTAAAAGTAGAAATAACCTTTTATTGGCACTCAGTGGGGCAGTTCAGAAGTACCTGCGGCAAAGTTTTATCTCATTGTTAACCAAATAAGAAAATATACTAGAATGATTATGATTTTAAACAATCAAAGTTGTTTGCCTTGTTCATCTGAGGTTACATCCGAATCCTGTGAGACGTGACCTCAAGTTTTACCCCACCGCCACCCACGCCCGCACACACACATGCAAGGACCGTGATGTTTTTACTTGTGAGTGGGTATGCTATGCGTGTGTGCATATGTGAGTTCTGTTACATCACTCTCCATTTTACTTTGGCCTTGTTTTTTAGCTTCAGGCTCTTGGACCTGGCTTGTCTCTCTGGGGAATATTCCTCTAGACATGGAAGTAAGGCTAAACTATGGCTGCCAGGATAGATAAATGTGCACAAATGGCTTTGTTGAGCAGAAAGGCTACTTTGACACCATCGCTCTTACACTTCTTCACTGCAGGCATCTGTCATACAGTGTACTGTATTTTTGGGACTATAAGGCACACTTAAAGTCCTTAATTTTTCTCAAAAATTGATGGTGTGCCTTAATATATGATTATTGACCGATTTCATGTGACATAATGCGCTCAAAAATCTGTTAGCATGTGTAAGTACGACTTTGGTAAGCAATGAAGCTGCTGCACTTAATGGATATTCGGATCATTACGGTACAATGTGTCACTACTTGATCGGACCCCTGAGCTGTCTACAAGACTGCCTGACTGCAATGCCAAAACTATAAGTGCATACTTGGGCGTAGTTCACTCCGCGGAGGTCCGTGGACAAAGATACGTTTATTCATGGTGCGCCTTATAATCCAGTGTGCCTTATGGTTCGAAAAAAATTGATAGCCTGTACAAGAGATATGATTGCACAGCAGATTTGCAGAAATTTGTTGATTTAAAAGTTTGTCTTTTAGTTGGTATCGCATACAGATGTTTATTCTAATAGATTGTTGGGTGTTGTTGCACAATCCCATTTTTAGTTTGCTAATTTATCAGCACACTTCCCTTCGATCACATATCGATATCGATATGTTGTATTAAGGCTTAAATATTAAATTTTCTTCCGATGAGCTCATTTATATGAAACAATATTTCTTTATCTTGCCATTTTTCATCCATTTTTAAAGTTTTGCCCTTAATTTAGAAAGGTATGAAAAGTTCTTATTTTACACTGACAGATCAGTTTATATAATCGGCAGCGTAGACTACGACAAACTCTTGGCAGTTCTTATTGCTGATGCTTGGTGTAGAACCAAGTACAGATTATTTAACTACTATAACTGTTTTGCATTTGCATAATTTGTATCCACATTTAAACTAAGACTGTCAAAAGTTATGTATTTTGCCCTTTTGGAGGGTGCAAATCACAAAGTTCTGTACAAAATAAGAACGGCATTACTTAATACAATTGGTAAGAAAATCAGTTTAAAAATTATGGCCTTTTAGCCGCTTTTTAAAAAGAACACCACAAAGTACTCAGGTCTCAACCTTGGTGGAGGCAGTTCCAGAGTCCTGGGGTTACTACTAAGAAAACTCTGTCTGCTTGTGTTTGCAGCGTTGCCCACAGCACAGCCAGCGGGGTTTGGCTGCAGGACCTCAGGGACCTGCTTGGGATGTATCGTTTTGTAATATCTGCTGCCGTTTGTCCAAGTAGATATATTTAAGTAAGAACTACTACCTTATGTTATAACAGAAAGTGGACAGGGACCCAGTGTAGCTGATCTAGAAACCATGTGGGAAGCTATCGTGATCAATGCATTAATCACAATTGGGGTACGTATAATAAAAGCTGCATTTCCACTGCTCCCTTTTAGAAACGTGAAACGCCCACATGGGCTTTGCAGTCCCTAAACCCACTTCTATCTCACACACACACACACACACACACACACACACACACACACACACACACACACACACCACGGCGAAGATACAGGCTTCACCGTGATCTCAAAATTATCTTCCTACACACCATTTCCTTCTCTCTCTGCGTAAGAGGGCTCTGAGGAGGCACAATAGTGGTGGGATACATGCTCTACTTTTTATCTCATAAAAAATTACTATCATTGCTCTCATGCTTACTCTTTAGCCTCTCATCACTGATTTCTTACTCCTCTTAAAACCGTTGAAAGGAGCTTGCCACGGTTTTCCTTTCTGCTCTCCTATTTTAGTTTAGGGATTATACAAAGTGCCTATTGTATTTCTAACTGGTCTTAATGCCACCCGAACCAGCTTCACAAGTTTTAAATGGAGTCAGAGAATCTGTGTAATCCCCTTATTAAGAAAAAGCTGCAAAGGAGACGCCATCCATCAAAAGGGCCTGAACAGACATCCCCAGCTCACTCCTAATGACATTACAACTCAACTTTGAGATGTAATGTTTCCAATGCCTTTTGGCTCTTTCCCGAGCTCACCCTTCAGTTAAACATTTCTGAGACACTTCCTTCGTTATTATTACTAAATGCTGAAACCACCTTCTCTACCTTTCTTAAAGCTTCAGATCAACGAGTCTAATAGCTGAACTCTTTTCTGTATACCTTCTGCTATGTGTGCTTCCTCTCTTAAGGCTGTTGCCTATTCCTTTGAACCAAAGGTAAGGATGTTATTGTTGATCTGTAAATTTGCAGCTCACCTTTTGTGTATCACATGTTCTGAAGAAGAAAAAAAAGTAGAGGTTGCCTTGTATAAAATAAAATATTCATTGCAAACGTTGAAGGCTCATGCAGTTAACGTCACATGGGAGCTCTGCACAGATTCTCATGCCTCTCTTTGGTTTTCTGTCCCTTTCTTCATGCTAAGATGTGGCTAACGGCAGCACAGGCTACAGGCCTCCCCCCAGGACCAAGGAGGTTGTCATCAATGGCCAGACAGTCAAGTTGAAGTATTGCTTCACGTGCAAAATCTTCAGACCACCACGTGCCTCCCACTGCAGCCTCTGTGACAACTGTGTGGGTGAGTTATGGCATTTTCTGGCTCTTAACTGGAAATTTTTAGTCCTGCACAAGTTCAGTGTATAAGTTTGTGGTCTTCGTAGTTTGGGGTTTGTAAATATTTTGAAAAGAAATTGGTAGTGGTGGAATTAGCAGTTTAATAACAGTCTCAGTTGGAGAAGTGGTCCCTAAACCTTTCCTTCTGAGCTACCTTTTAAGCAGAAAAAAGCCCAGTCTTTCCATTTTTCTCTTTTGTTATATCAAAAAGAAGAACTAATCATTATGAAATTTTATCATTTTAAGGTTATTGTAAAGTATATAAAATAATTCAATAAAAAATTTTGTTTTATAAAAGTCAAGCTGTGTAAAGAAACTAATAAAGTGATTTTAGTTATATTGTCTACATAAGAATAAATGCCACTGTTTATGCAGTACGGTTACAACAGAGTAAAAATGTAGGGTGTTGCTTTTTTGTCGCACTTAAGTGTTTCAGATCATTTAAAGAACTTTTATCAGAAATGAAAATCAAACAAATACTGAAAGTTTGTAATCTTTATGTCTTTAGAGAGGACTGAATTTAAATGAACAGAATAGACTCTAATGGATAATGAGAGCATGGGTTCAGAAATCTGTCAGTAAACACATCCCATCTCTGCGTCCATAGCTCTACCAGCCAAAGGCAACCAGCATATTATGTAAACAAAACCCAGACATGCAGCTGCCTTCTCAGGGCCTATTCAGAAAACTATTTTTAAATCATTTTGGAAATCCTGGAAAGCACATCCGCTGGCTCTAGAAGAATGAAGAGGCATCTGGCGTGTTATTAATAGAAACACACCGATCAGAGATTTTGTGTCCATATTTTTCTGTAGTTCAGGCATGCTTATACCAAATCCGGTGTCTTTAATAACTATAAATGTGGTTTAGTTTTTGTTTTCTTAACTACGATGGGAGATGTACTTTTTTATTATTAGAATATTTGTAGTATAAACACGCGCTCAGCTTCTTGTCTGATAATTTCTAACTACATGCTGTGAAACCTTGAAAGAACAGCAGACGGACCTGCTCAGAAAATACAGTTTCTGTTCCAGAAGCTTTTTACACTTTTGCTCTTCCTCTGAGTTATTTTTAAACCACCTTACTGATTGCGAACATGGCTAACCCAGAGAGATTTACTTTGTAACAATGTCCTCATCGAAGAGTGTTGTTAGTGGGATGTGGAAGCATTTTAGTATGGTGCATTCACTGATTGCAAAAAGGTTGGATTTTTAGATTCTGATGTGTTCCTACGTATCAATCTGGACCAATTGAGGGTAAAATTAATGTTTCTGTGTGTTTAAAGAAATAATTAAGAACAAAGAAAAACAAGATAATCCTTAAAAAGGGGTTTATTTTCTAGAAAAAAATTATTTTAAATGAGAATAACAAGATAATTGACCCTTAAAGGGGATCTGAGTAAGTAAACTAAACGGAGAATAACTGAGCTAACCCTCACAATGAAACTTAAATAGTGGCTCATCCGCCCACATACACAAAGCGACACAAAAACTCAGAACCATGAAACTTAACCCCATTCCTCCTGTGACGTCAATGTTCACAGCTGGAAAAAACGCTGCTCCTCAGGCAGGAAGGAGCAGGTCTGGAGCAGCCGGGGTGCCTCAAAACACAACAATCCATGGTATTTTAAAGTCTAAATGAAATTACTTTAAAATACCATTGAATAATTTCTTCAGAGGAAAAGCTTCCCTTTCCATAACAGCAAAGCTTTGTGATCTATATTAGTCTGCCTGCTGTTCAGACCTACCTCTTACTGTAAACATGTAGAGTATTCTGGGAAAACAAAGTCGTTCTAAAGCAGCTACACGTTAGTTTTAAAACTAGGTTTATGGTATTTTCAGGAAGAAGAAAAAAAAAGTAAAGATAACGTGACATGTTGAATAATTTATTTAAATACATCTTTTCATCGAATTGCAATTTTGAACATGCTTTTTTTGTAGATTGCACACAAAATCAAGCCTTTACATTTAAACATGTAATTTATCAATTAACAGCCTCAACCATAATTGGTGTCTCTAAATGATCAACGTTAAGAAGAAGCAAGATAATGATATTTGCTCTAAAAACTTCTACTAAGAAAGCAGGAACTGTGTGTGTGTGTGTGTCTCTCTGAGTTTGTGTGCTCCTGGTGTTGTAAAAGCCGGAGGGATAACATGCTGTTAAATAAGTCAGAAGCCAGAATGGATATCCTTAGCCTGGTGGCCGTCCAGTATAATAACACGGAAGATTCACTGCCTTTTTATTAAGGCACTTCTATCCCTTTGGGAGTGATAGAAGAAGCTTATGACAAGCACAGAGTTATGACAGACACACACGTCCCTGTGTGGCCTAAACAGGCAACTATCTGTGTTTTAGGTCTGGATGAATGCTGCTGCTTGTCTTGAGTCAGAGGGTTGGAATTGAATAATTGATTTTAATGGTAATTTTATTGCTCTTTTGATGTGCTTAGTTTGAGGACATTTGAAGCTGTAATAAGCCCTTTGGGGGATTTGTGCAGTTATGTAAGCAGAAAATAAATGCACCAAACGAGCACTGGCACATAAATCTGAATATATTGCATTGTTATGAAGCCATTTGGAGTTGTTGGTTTCCTTTTTAAAACCACTGATCACTGGGATATTGCCACCAGAGTTTCTACAGTCTACAGCTGCCCTAATGACCTACTATGACACAACATTGAAATGTTTACAGCCCCCAGGGAAAGTAGAAGAGGAATCCATCTATAAAAGCTTAATTTGCTCCTAAGTTGTGTTGGTCACTTCATAATAAAGGCCTCAGGCAGACTCTGGTCACAATCAGCTGTAGTTGGAGCTATCCTCTTCCTTTGGGACAGAGGCTCCAGGTCCAGACATGTTTCAGTCAGGAATTGATCAGCCGAGACTAAAGCAGGTCATTTCACCTCACTAAGCTAATAATGGATCTAATTAATTAGTTAAGTAGCTACCACTGTGCACCCCAAGGAGTCTGCACTCAGAGATTAGACTGTGGTGCTCGTGGGGATTAAATAACACCAAATGCTCCTACCTCAGAATTCGGTGAAGTGATCAGAGTGATAAAATGTTTTGACGTTCCTTTAAAGAAAACACTGCTGCCTTACAAAATACTAGAAATCAGGTCTTTTCAGCTCAGCGGAGCAGTATTTCTTTAACACACTGTTACACATTCTGCTTTTTTTTTTCTTATGTGAGCAAATACTCACAGATTGGTATATCAAGACTACCATTTGATTTGTTGTGTTAAACAGATGTTTTTTAGCCTGTAAAAGCCATGGTAGTCTGCCTTTATTTCCCAGAATTGAATAAATGGCCAGTTCAAATGATGTGCATTTTTATTTTGTTAACAAAATGTTTTTCCCCCTCATATCTTTATGAATGGAAAATTAACTTTTGAATATAAGATTTTTTTTACACTTTCTCTTTTTTCTTATTTTTTTCTCTAATTATGTAAGTTTACATTGTTTACATTAATTGTGCATTTAAAAATACAGTGCAGCAGCGACAGCTTACAGGATTTCCTCTCTGTGAAGGTTGTCGTTGGAGAGTTAGTTGTGTGGGAGGATTTCCTTGTGGTTGATGATCTTTGAATTTTAATCTTTGTGCCCTTTTTTCCCCCCTCTTCCCTCTAGAAACATTCAGACCCATAATTACGCTGCAGCATAAATATTCTTTTTGCTTTTGGAATACGTTGTCTTTTTGACAACTTTAAGGTTAATTTTTCAGCTGTAGCTCTAGTTTGTTTTAAATAATCATCAGCCTTGCATTTCATAAGGTGTTTGTAGCTTAAATGATTTTATTTCATGTTTTTTGTTAATCAGCAATAAGACATTTTCTTCATAATAGACTTTATTGGTTAAACCTGATTTAAAAATTTAATAGTTACCATCTTGACTAAGATTGTATTTATTTATTCTACCCTCCTTTTAATGAACATGAATCCTGAGAAAATCGAAAAAAAGAATTTGCTTCTTTTAGGCGCTCGTGTTAACTCAGTGGAGACATAAAAACATTTCCTTCAGATTTTATTGAAAAGTTTCAAATCCTTTATAAGTAGCTGATATTTTTAAACATATCTCAACTACCAGATGGCTCCTTTACTGGAAATTTTAGCTTGAATATGTTTCTGAACAGTGGAAATGAGCAGAAAAAATACATTTTCAGGTATTACAATTGGTCCACTCTTAAGTCTTCATTATTCAGTATGTGGAAAATGGGCTTTTGCTACTTGCATAGATTCAATTCAATTCAATTTTATTTATATAGCGCCAAATCATGAAACATGTCATCTCAAGGCACTTTACAAAGTCAAGTTCAATCATATTATACAGATTTGGTCAGATTATACAGATTGGTCAAAAATGTCCTATATAAGGAAACCAGTTGATTGCATCAAAGTCCCAACAAGCAGCATTCACTCCTGGGGAAGCGTAGAGCCACAGGAAGAGTCATCTGCATTGTCCATGGCTTTGCTGCAATCCCTCATACTGAGCAAGCATGAAGCGACAGTGGGAAGAAAAACCACCCATTAACGGGAAGGAAAAACCTCCGGCAGAACCGGGCTCAGTATGAACGGTCATCTGCCTCGACCGACTGGGGGTTACAGAAGACAGAACAGAGACACAACAAGAGAAACAAAAAAGCACAGAAGCACACATTGATCTAGTAATCTGTTCTACATTAGATGGAAATAGCGGGTGAGCCGTCTTCTCTGGATGATGTCACAGTTAACAGAACGCCAGACCAGGTGTACCTACTATGAAGAAAAAGAGAGAGAGCAAAAAGTTAAAAGCAGAAATGACGACAGTCATTTCAATGTAATACAATGCAAAACTGGAGAACAGTAGACTGAAGAACAGTAGAAATCAGTAGAGTGAGAAAATTAGACCCTGATGTCCTCCAGCAGCCTAGGCCTATCACAGCACAACTATAGAGATAGCTCAGGGTATGAGCCACTCTAACTATAAGCTTTGTCAAAAAGGAAAGTTTTAACATTAGTCTTAAAAGTAGACAGGGTGTCTGACTCACGGACCAAAACTGGGAGTTGGTTCCACAGGAGAGGAGCCTGATAGCTAAAGGATCTGCCTCCCATTCTACTTTTAGAGACTCTAGGAACCACCAGCAGACCTGCAGTCTGAAAGCGAAGTGCTCTGTTAGGAACATACGGGGTAATCAGAGCTCTGATATATGATGGAGCTTGATTATTAAGGGCTTTATACGTTAGAAGGAGAATTTTAAATTCTATTCTTGATTTAACAGGAAGCCAATGAAGGGAAGCTAAAACAGGAGAAATATGATCCCTCTTTTTGATTTTCATCAGAACTCTTGCCGCAGCATTTTGAATCAGCTGAAGACTTCGAACTGCATTTTGTGGACTTCCTGATAGTAAAGAATTACAATAGTCCAGCCTTGAAGTAACAAATGCATGGACTAGTTTTTCAGCATCACTCCTGGACAGAATGTTTCTAATTTTGGCGATATTCCGGAGGTGAAAAAAGGAAACTCTGGAAACCTGTTTAATATGGGATTTAAATGACATGTCTTGGTCGAAAACAACACCAAGATTTTTAACTTTATTACCAGAGGCCAAGTTAATGCCATCCAGATTAAGGGATTGATTAAGAACTTTATTTTTTGAAGACTCTGGCCCAAAGATTACAACTTCTGTCTTGTCAGAATTTAAATGCAGGAAATTTAAAGTCATCCAGCTTTTGATGTCATCAAGACATGACTGCAGTCGAAGTAACTGATTGGATTCATCAGGATTTATGGATAAATATAGCTGAGTGTCATCAGCATAACAGTGGAAATTAATCCCATGCTGTCTGATAATTTTGCCAATCGGAAGCATATATATAGTAAATAGAATTGGTCCAAGGACTGAACCCTGTGGTACTCCACAAGTGACCCTAGAGTTTGAGGAAGATTTATTATTAACATGAACAAACTGGAATCTGTCCGACAGATAAGATTTAAACCAGCCTAATGCTTTTCCCTTAATCCCTACAGTATGTTCAAGTCTTTGTAGGAGAATATTGTGATCAACTGTATCAAATGCAGCACTGAGATCTAACAGGACAAGTATAGACACAAGTCCATTATCTGAGGCCATGAGAATATCATTGGTGACCTTCACCAGAGCTGTTTCAGTGCTATGATGAGCTCTGAAGCCTGACTGAAACTCCTCAAGTAGGTCATTACTTTGTAAATGTTCACATAGTTGATTAGCAACTACTTTCTCAAGAATTTTAGATAAGAAAAGAAGATTAGATATAGGTCTGTAATTTACTAACTCATCTTGATCAAGAGATGGTTTCTTAAGTAAAGGTTTAATAACAGCTACTTTAAAAGCCTGTGGTACATATCCATTTACCAAGGATAGATTAATCATGTCTAAAATAGGACCACTGATCAGAGGGAATACCTCCTTAAACAACTTGGTTGGGATTGGGTCTAACATACAGGTAGAAGGTTTAGATGAAGCTAAAATTTTAGATAGCTCAGAAAGCTCTACTGCTTTTAAACAGTTCAGACACTGCGCAGGTTCTAAGGATTCCTCCAATGCTGCCTCACTTACTGAGGATGAGGTAATCATGTTTGGGAGGATGCCAATTATTTTATTTTTAATGGAATCAATTTTATTTATGAAGAATCCCATAAAATCATTACTGCTAAGAGCTAAGGGAATGGATGGATCAACAGAGCTGTGGCTCTGGGTAAGTTTGGCAACTGTACTGAAGAGAAATCTAGGATTATTCTTATTCTCCTCAATTAATGATGAAAAATATGCTGCTCTAACTCTGCGAAGGGTCTTGTTATACAACAATAGACTGTTCTTCCAGATTAAGTTGGATTCCTCTTGGTGTGTAGAGCGCCATTTTCTCTCCAATTTCCTAACATTGTGCTTCAAGGAACGCAGCTCTGAATTAAACCAAGGAGCCAGCTTCCTGTGAATAATCACCTTCTTTTTCAAGGGAGCTACATTGTCTAATGCAGAACGCAATGACGAAGTCATACCGTTTACAAAGACATCTATTTGTGAATTGGAAGAAACAACATTGCTGCCATCTACAGGGCATTTCTGCAATACGGAGGATATTAAAAAGGGGACAGACTCTTTAAGTTTTGATACAGCATTATCCGATAAAGATCTACTATAATGGAACCCTCTTTTGGGGGTGGAGAACTCAGTTAGATTAAACTCAAATGTTATTAAAAAATGATCAGATAGGACAGGGTTGTGAGGAAATACTGTTAATTCTTCACAATCAATGCCATATGTCAGCACAAGGTCTAAAGTATGGAGCCAAGAGTGCGTCGGTTTATGCACATTTTGAGCAAAACCAATTGAATCTAGGATAGTTTTAAAGGCTACACTAAGGTTATCGCATTCTGTGTCAACATGGATGTTAAAATCACCCACTATAATAGCCTTATCAGTATTTAACACCAAATCAGATAAGAAATCTGACAACTCATCCAAAAACTGAGTGTAAGGGCCTGGTGGACGATACAAAACAACAAACAGAAGAGGTTTTATTGCTTTGCAGTTTGGATGAGGGAAACTGAGGGTTAAATTTTCAAAAGAACTGTAGTTATTAATTGGCCTGGGACTAATTAATAAATCAGACTGAAAGATGGTTGCCACTCCTCCTCCTCTTCCCACAGATCTGGGAATGTGGAAATTTGAATAATTGGAGGGAGTTGACTCATTTATACTAACGTAGTCCTCTTGTAGCCAGGTTTCTGTGAGACAAAACAAATCAATCTGTTTATCAGAAATCAATTCGTTAACTAACAAAGTCTTTGGAGGGAGAGACCTTATATTTAATAGACCACATTTAATTGTTTTATTTTTAGGTTCAAGGTGAACCGTATTGATTTTTATTAGGTTTTTATGATTTGTTCCTTTTAGATAAGTTTTTGATCTGTTAAGTTTTGGCCGTGGGAAAGACACCGTCTCAATAGGATAATGGATAAAAAAAAAATAGGATAAAAAAAAGATATGTTTTCATACAAAGAATAAGACTTGTGTTGTATGATATGCCGGCACCAGACCAACTCGTCGATCTTAAAATGTTCTTATTTCTACCTAACATCTTAAATCTCTTCCTCTAGTCAGTAGAGCTTAATTTGAAACAAAGTTTTGACTGAAAGAACAAAAGTTCCTAGCAAGTGTAATATAAGCATGTACCGTCTTGTTTTCAGCTATGGATGGAAGACGAGAGTCTTCGGAGTCTCCTTTGTATCAACATTAACGTCCCGATCTTCCTCTCTATGTCCTTGCAGAGCGTTTTGACCACCACTGTCCCTGGGTGGGGAACTGTGTGGGAAGGAGGAACTACCGTTTCTTCTACATGTTCATCCTCTCTCTCTCCTTCCTCACCATCTTCATCTTCGCCTTTGTCATCACACACATAATTTTAAGTAAGTAGCTCACGGGCACAGTGCAGACACACGCTCCTCCTGACTGTGCTCTCGGTGTATTTCAAGCCAGCAGGCTGTAAGTGGGCGGTGTGGAAGAGCGGCAGAGTTCTGGCTCGTTACCGTCCTTCCAGCTGGGAGCAGCCGGTGACCGACTCGGCTCGGAGTCCTTTTGGTTTTGTGATTTCAAATCCTACCTTGTGGCGTAACGCTGTTCTGGAGACAGAAATATTAGCAATAATTGGTAATGAAAACTCTTGTGAGAGCAATTGCTGATTTTATTTTACATAGATGTGGCATCAGTTGGGACCTCTAGGCTTGTGTTTTTCATACTCCCACTGGATCACGTGATGATTCACAGCTCAGCCTTACAAATGTGTGCAGTCGTGATAAGACGTACTTAAATATCCACAAGTCATGAGTAGCTTTAAGTGTTTCCTTAGTTTACCAGTGTAACTGGCCTGAAAGATTTCACCTTAAGCTGCCAAATTCATAGTTTGTTTCTCAACATCGCCACTATTTAACTATTTAATACTGTCAAAGCATTTGCCCCTTTACACATTTCCTCTGTTGTTGCCTTTTTGGCACAGGTTAAAGACTTGTGGCTTTCAGATTGTCAAACAAATTTTAACATCCGTGGGGAAACGTCTTTCCAGATCAGCCTGGCCCAGTGTGAATAGCCCCAGTTTTTCAATTCAAGTTCAATATAACCCAGCCATGATTACTGTTACAATGAAGACATCACTTAAATAGAACCTATCTCACAGCATGAAGTAGGCTAACATGTGTCCAAAAAAGCAGCATCATGCTTTAATCCAAATTTATTCAAGAACATACAAGAAACAATTGACATCTGTTACTCTAGAAGGCGATTTATAAAGTCCTTAAGGGGAATATCTGACACAGGACGGCTGATCAGCCACGTGAGGTAAATGTTCGCTATGTCAGAACTTATTCGGAAAATGTGTTTCCATCTCCCATTTTGCACATTAACTCCTTTTCAGAAAAGCCATAAACCACCCCAAGCCAGCGTAAAAACGTTTTGAGAATTGAGGAAGTTATTTTGAGTTTTGCCATTTCCATCAACCTTTTCTAATGCGATACTTCAAAATGTGCATAAAACGTTGAAGTGATGCCCGGGTTTAGGAAATGATAGAACATAAGGGTTTCAAACTTAATGTTCTTAAATTTGACCTCAAAATAACAGTTTTAAACCTGAGGTGAAAGACTGGGCAACAGAAAATGGAGTAATTTAATTAGAAAGAAGCCTCTGAGGTCTGTCAAGTCCACACAGAGCTGCCAAAACAATAGAACAGGACCAAAGCGTAACCGGGCAGTCGGCTGTTTACTTTGTCGAAGCCAACTTGGGTTTCTTCTCCAGGTTCTTCCAGTGGTGGCCCTCTCATTGTCAGCCCTGGCTCAAACGCCAGGTTCATGAAGGCAGAATAAAACAAAGCTTTTTTTTTTTTTTTTATCCTGTGGTTTCGGTTTCAGAATGAGATGCAGCTCTTTAATGAACTGTAGAAAAATCACTGGCTGGAGACTACTTCAAGCAAGCTGGAACAGAAATGTTCATTTCACCCTCTTACTGAGTTCTAACCTATCAGAAACGGATCATTACTTGAAAGGGATATTGTGGCATTTGTTTCTGGGCATTCATGCTAAATTGTGCTGATCATAATAAAGTAAACCTATCAGCACTTTACATGTTGCAGGTTTTAGGAATGTTGTCCATGAATGAAAAATCGTTGTAGCTCAGTCATGTAGACTGTACCATGATGAAGGATTTTACTTAATTCATTATGTAAAAAGTGTGATTCCTCAGGTTCAGATTGAGATAAGTCATCGAAGAAGGTGTGCATCCCAGTAAATCTGGAGTAAAATATGGAGTAAGCATGAGAGTGACGACCAGATGGGATGGTCTGGGAGTGCTTTATTGCCTCGGGAACTTGCTGTAACCGGACTATGAATTCTGTTCTGTGTCCAGATATCAGTTCATGGACTTAAACTCAAACACACTTGGATTATGGAGCAGAACAATGATCCACAGCCTGCCCCTGAATGACCTCGAAAACAAAATTAAAGGTTTTGGAGTGACCATTCAAAGTCTGGACTTAAATCTAATTAAGAAGTGGGCCTGCTCGTCCTTTATCTCTCTCCAGTGTAGCCGGATTAGAAGAATGGGCTAAAATCTTCCCAGTTATTTGAAAGACTGATTGGCGGGCGCGCTAGTGGCGCAGCTGGTAGCGAGACCTGTGTACGGAGGCATGTGTTAAAAAGCCATCCACTAGAGCTGCGAAAAATCTAAAAAAAAAACAAAAAAAAAACTGATTGGCAGTTTTTGTTTTTACTCAAGTTATCTTTGTCTCATTAAAATTTGTTTGATCTGAAACATGCAAGTGTGATGTTTTTTTTTGTTAAGGTAAAATAGGAGAAACATTTAAGGGGGGCAAATACTTTTTCACAACTGTAGGTGAGCACTGCAACCAGATCTGTTGTGCATGCCTCAGAGGAGCAACTGCATTAAATGTCTAATAGAAAGTGTCTTTCTGTGTTCACAGATTCACGTCGACAAGGGTTCCTCGTTGCACTCAAAGATAGTCCTGCAAGATATCCTTTTGCCAAAGTCTGATCAGCAGCAGCTGATCAAATGTGCTTTATAAGAGTAACCGTCAGGATCTGTTTTATTTTATGTTTTCTGCCTATTCCCTTTATATAGCTATTTTTGACACATGCCTTTATCCAGGCATTTAGGATTCTTTGTCAATATTTAATTTTTTAAAGTGAGTTTAGCCAAAAAAAAGAACAAACTTGGAAGGGTTGCTACCACTTAATATGTAATATAAAATAGTAGATGGAAACACTTTTTTTAAGGTATTACCAGAAAATCCCAAATACTGTTGAAAGAGACCAGCAGAATGAAATGTTGCACAGTAATGCAAAAAATATGAAGAACTTGATGAATATTATGTCGTTTTTCATTATTTGCAGTATTTCGCAGCAGCTTGTTTTCCAGTTATTGGATAGGGAAATCCCACTGTATGGGAATAAGTTATAATGCTGAATATTGTGATTTATTTTACCAGTGCCAGGAATATTTAGCTTTTAGCTTCCATAGATGAAACATAACTATAGTATGATTTTGTTATGTTAGATTATATTATAACTTTAAATTCTATCAGTCGCCTACTCAGTTAACATCAGTGTATGCATCAGTTATTGAGCCTACGACTGAGCATTCTCTATCATATATGTACAGAACATTTGGGAGATTTCTGTACATTTTCAGAGTTGAATATATTTAGAATCAACCAAGGATAATTATACTTCATCTCAGAAGATATGAAGAATAAACGAGCTAGTAATTTGTGGCGTAAAATCAAAATAAGATCTACTCATTAGATCAGAATAATAAAGTCAGACCAAACTAAGTTCTCTAATACTACATATCAAATTAAAGTTTTTGGATTAAGGTAGGTATCGAAGATATAAACGGCAGGTTCACATTTAGGAGTTACTACAGTCAAAAAATATATTTCTTAAAGTTGCAAATCATTTTCTTATTTTCCAACTTTCTGATTTTTTTTATTTTTTTTTAAAATCGATTTTCCAGGATGCCACATGTTTGAAAAAATTTTGTTGTTTTTTTTTTTTCCCCACTGGGATATTGCTCCATTTTCACAGGACCTTTAGAGGTGTTTGTGAGCAGTATACACTTTTTCCTGGTATGAGGCTTTGTTTTCGTTTTAGTACCTACCTGCTACATTTATCACAGCCATGCTTACCTCACTAAGTGGGATTACAATTACCGTGGGTTTCTCTGCTAATAACTTTATACTCTGTTTTTACACTGCCTGTGTGAGCAATCTATCGGTTTACCGTAGCCCCACCAGACCAACTGAACACTGCAACTCTGCTTTGTTTCCTTTCATTTTAAAATAACTTTTTTTTCATCTGCGTTTTGCTCAAAAGTTTGATTCATTATAAGTGCAGCTGGATGACAAATATTAAAAATCCTGAAATGCTTTTTATCTGGTACACAGCAAGTTAACGTTAGGGGATAAATAAAATCATCTTTTTCTCATCAGCCTTTTGCTGTAAATTGCTGCAATGTTAATAAAAAATTTGCAGGCTGTCTTGTGGAAGGTTTATAAAAATGTTTTTTTTTGCCTTTAAATCAGAACAATAAATAGCCTTCAGTCTATTAATAGACAAGGAGTTCCAGATTTCTTTGATATATTTTCTCATCTAAAGGATACCCATACATCTGATCTGAGCTTATCCAGCTGTACAAATTATTCCCTCCTAATGATACACAATATGCAGCCACTTTAAACTCCGTTTCACGCTCCCTTTTCTCTGTGCCTGAGTGAGATAGCGTCATTTCTGGCAGCGAAATGTGTGCCGAGCTAAGCTGATAATGTCCTGTGTCCTGCCAGACTTTCATAACGGAAAAAATTACTGTTGATTGTATCGCTGCATTCCTTTGTGCAGGTAAATTGGTGATGAATTTTGACCTTGCTTACAGGAAAGATGTTGATGGGGAGAAAACTGAGATTAAAGATTTTGTGAGTTTGTGGATGATGTCAAAGTACAGAAGGGATGTCTTTGAATAACCCCTGGGCACTTCTTAGAGACTGTAAATAATGAATTAGTACAGTCTTCGTGTCTTTTTAGATTAAAATACTCTTTTAGAGACTCTTCTCTTAAGATGTAGGATATCTCCTAAGAGGTCCTTCATTGAGTTCTTTTGATATGAAAGGATTTATTCCAAGTGTTGTTTATGCCTTTGGGGCCTTTAAATGAGCACATGAAATGAGCTGTGCTCTCTAGCTGGAGCCAAATAAACTGCTAACTGGGAAACCCTGAGGCTATAGGTCATTATTCTTGTGGCTACAGCTGCATTTTTATCGTCCATCTTGGCCCCACATGTGTCTAATATGTACCAGTCTGAGCTTTTAACATTGTCATCTGTCGCCGAGTTAAAAATGATTCCTTAACCTTGATGGTGTCACTGTACTGGAGGTGGTGGTGTGTTTCTTCTCTGTCTGGTCCATTGTGGGCCTCTCAGGCTTCCATACCTACCTGATCAGCTCCAATCAGACCACCAACGAAGATGTGAGTACAAATGTTTAATGAGTTTTTACTAAAGATGACAAAAAGGTCATAATTTAAAGCTGTGGGACCCAAATTTGTGACTCCACTGAGGGTCACAAACCAACAACTCAAGGTCTTTAGGCTGTTCTTCAAAAATCGAGATAAATGATAAAAATGGCAGTAATTGTAACAGTACATTAACTGTACTGTGTCTTATATCTATAACTGGGATAATCGTTACAATATTAATTAGTCAAGATTAATTAATATTCCTTTTAGATGAAGTATTATTGAACTGAATGATATAAGGTTGGGAAATTGTTTTTCATAAACAGTGAGTAAAAGACAACCTTTTTACCCACTATCTGTGGGTAAAGTTATTTTAATAACTGTACAGTATCTTTCATTATGTTGTAAATGTGCCCATTCTGTATAGTATGTTTTCCTTTTATATTATTAACCCTTGTGTGTATCTCTATGCTCCATTTGCCTTTCACTTTGCTGCTGGTACGACTCAATTTCCCCACAGTCAGACTGTAAAGGATATTCCTTTTCTTTCTGGTACTGACTAAACCTTTCCTGTTTAGGTCAGTGAGAAGTACCAAAATTATTTCTATTTGCTAAAGGCAAAAATAATGGTACATTGGTTTAGTGAATTTTTTTAACTTGATTGAAAAGAAACACTATTTACATACCAAATATTAAGGAATGAATACATATATTCCATATTATTTGGTAGCATTGCCTTTAACTGTTTGACTTGGGTCAAATGCATGCTTTAAAAAACATTTTTTTTCTAAATCAAAGCAGGATATTTAGATTTATGTCCAGAATTAACATTAATTACATATTTATTTTCAATATGCAGGCAGATCAAAGACATCCAAATGGCTGGATGTGCCCAGTGGGCTGTAACATGCCCAGGTCCGTTACAGATGAAAATATTTACAAATAAATAAAAACAATATATTGGTAGTAAACGTTATTTATTTTGTCATTAAACACCTGGTTAATACGCTTACTAATAATGCTTTTATGTTAAACAGATAGATCCACTGGTAAATTATGTGGCAAGAAGCTGAAGGGTTTGAGAACCACTGAATTAAAGCATAAAAACCCATATTATATGAAACTCAGACTCAGAGATGAATCCCTAATTTGTGATTATTTGGTTATTTACCTGATATGAAAATACTTGCTGCACGAAATGCTCCACAAGGAAAGTAGAGTGTTGATGCTCCTAACATGTGCCCACAGCTTGAGCTCTGGATCCTTTTCAACTCAGACGAGAGAAAATGTTATCCCAGCTTGGCCAGTCCATGCTGCTAGTCACTGCATAATGTCAAAGACATTTATTTGAACCTTGTATGGGCCACCAACTCTTTCAGTACCAACGCTGCGCCACACATTCTGTTTAGACATGACACTAAATGTGGGATTGCTTAAAATGTGGCGTCTCTTCCAGATAAAAGGTTCGTGGTCTTCTAAAAGGGGAAAGGACAACTACAACCCTTACAGCTATGGCAATATATTCACCAACTGCTGTGCAGCGCTTTGTGGACCCCTGCCACCAAGGTATGACGAGTGTGTTGATGCGTTTTTATGAGCTTACAAGTTTCCAGCAGCCCGCGTTATAACTTGTGTAGAACTAAACAAATGTCAGCCAAAATCTAAACTTTGTCGTCTATTGGTCACCCCCCCCCCTCCCCGCTTTTAAAGTACGATACAATAAGGTCTGGCTTCAAATATTTGTTTGCTTCTTATTCTTGTCATTCTTATTTAGTCATTTTTCTACCTTTACTGAAATAATTAACTCGTTTTTCCCAGTCCCTGCAATGTTCTGTTTTCTCCAAAAGCCGCCGTTGAAACGGTTCGTTAAGACTCCGTCGGATGTGAGGAACTTCTTTGAAATGAGCCTCCCGGCGGCCTTTTTCTAAACTTAGCAAAGACGACACAGCAAGAGTTTAAACAATTTCAGGCCTATTTTAACCACGTCCAACATCAAAGCTTTTTAGACATAGAATATTTCATCTTTTTTCTGGTCATTTATAGTCCAGCTGCGACAGCTATACTCTCCCTCTCCATGTGACTGTAAACTCTGCTGATATTCTCATGATTTGCTTCTGTAATTTATTTAAAAGTTTAGTTTTGATGGCCCTCCCCCAATTTATTTTCCCTTATGAAACAAGACTCAAAGGATTTTGTCAAAAAATTACTTTATTATTATTTTTTTTATTTTTTTTTACCAGTGTTGATC
The DNA here is from genome assembly GCF_011125445.2 of Fundulus heteroclitus. Lineage (NCBI taxonomy): Eukaryota > Metazoa > Chordata > Actinopteri > Cyprinodontiformes > Fundulidae > Fundulus > Fundulus heteroclitus. The sequence goes on along the minus strand of NC_046379.1, from coordinate 13,156,373 downwards.
TGTAAACTACGATGAATGAAGGACATTTGGTCACTGCATTTTTAGGTCCTTAAAGGGGACTCATAATAGTTTTCAGCTGTGTTCTGGCTTGTTGTGTCTAATAGTTGTATTCATTTTGATGTCTGAAACTGAGATATACATTTAGAAAAAACATTAAAGAAAAAAAGGACAGTCGAAAGTTGCAAATGAGTGATGACGTACCGAACTCTGGTATCAGTTCATAAATTATATCCACCAAAAGTCTCTAGATTGAATTTGGGTTCATGAGGTCAAGATTTATATGGTTATTTATTCAGTGGGGAGAAGGAAGTCTGGAGAAAAGTCGTCTGAGAGCAGAAGCTGGTAAACAAAACGGGTGCCTACGGGGCGTTTATAAAAGCTGTGGTCCAGTGTTTCAGAGGAACAACTGTTTCACAAAAATGTTTTAAATTTACTTCCCTGAAAACAAATGGAAAGGCTCATTCCGATTGGGACTTGTTTTCAAACTTCTAGGATTTTCTGGCTTCTATATATTTTTATATAAATGTATTCATAGATGCCCACACTGTAATGCAAACTAAGAAAGGCTCGGCCGAAGGCTTTTAGAGACTTTCCTAATAAGCCATTTGGGTGCACTGTGCTCTGGCCTTTTCAAGCCATACATCTGCAGTAATGATTCCAGTGGGTGGTGAGGAGAGTCCTTGGTGCACAGGTGGCTGCCATCTGGGCATCTGTGTTTGTGTTGGGGGCCACAGGCACCGTGCAGATGGATCCAGCAGTATTATTGGAATGTCCCACCTCACCTACAGTCCAACCAAGCGGCGTTGTGTCACATTCACATCCGCAGATGGATAACAGCCTCATGCATAGCGTTCTTCCCCCGAGACCCTGAGTAATAATTTTAAATGAATATGTTAGCGCTTGTTCCCAGCAACACAGGCTGCTGCTGTGGTCTCCTTTTGGTTTTATATCTGATTCTAAGAAACTACCTTTGCCTGCAACCAGCTCAGCCCCTCTGGAACTCGCTGTCAACGCGTCTCCTGTTAAATGATTACCCCGTTTATGTCGTTTAGCACCCCCTCTGGTTGGACGCTTGTCTGGTAGATATTGCTCCATATCTGATCAACCTCTGTCGGACTGATAAATCGCCTCCGTTTGCTGTATGTAGCCTATTAGCGCTCACATGTGCATATGTACACCAGAGTTCAGCAGGTTGTTGTCTAAGCAGCTGCGTCAGGGCTCTGCAGCATTAACGATGGGACAGAAACAATGATTCACTCCGCTGCCCCACTGCAGCTGCACAGAGATTTATAACCAAGTTCTGGTTTTATGGATCTGTTGGAGGAAATATGGGAGTCTGCACTCGCTCTGTCTCTCTCATGGTCAGGACTTGAATAATAGTTTGTGCACAGCTTTATGCATCGAAGTACTTACAGCGTGGGCACACAAAGGGTCATTTGAATTGTAATAATTCTTTCCACCATTAGCACAATTTATTTAATCTTGATGTCTTGTTAGATCTGCCCTGGTTGGTTAATAATATTCATTTTGGAATCCTGTTATAATGTTTGCTGTGTTTGTGTTTCTTGCGTTTCTCTTCAGTCTCATTGACAGACGAGGTTTTGTCGAAGCAGACGCTCCACAGCTGGCCCCTCCGACCAACGGCATCATCATGTACGGTGCCACCCAGTCCCAGCAAAGCCAGATGGTAAGACACACTCCTGAGACTCTTTGTTTCACCAGGATTTGTTACCAGAAGTAAACATGTAGGATTGATTTAAATGTTTACACAGTTGTGTTCAGTAGGATTTATGTGCAGTTTTGTCAGAATTGGAACAGAGCTGAAAACAAAAGTTGGTCTTATTGAAGGAGTGAGATGGTATTTTTTTTTTTCCCTCAGCACTCTTGTAAATATCCACAGAGCATACATTACAGCTTGTAAAAAAAACATTGATGGAGAGTAATACCTGCCTGTCTGTGGCAGCTTTTTATCCTGAAACTGACTGAGGCTACACCTCAGAAGAAAAATCAGATTAGCTGTTTTTTTATTTTTTAAAGAAATGATCACAACCTGATGAAAACTTCTGCATGTGATGCATTATCACAGTTTCTGCCTCCCTGTAAACGAGCAACCAAGCAGATGCCTGACAAGAACATTAATACCCCTCCAACCTATTCACATTTTGTTAAGTAACACCTTACAACTTCAGTGTAGTACAAACTGGTCGTTTTTGTGATGGACCAACAGAAAGCAGTGCAAAATGATGTGCTGGAAGGAAAGTGTTGTGGTTTTTTAAAGTGTTTTACAAACAAAACTCTGAAGAATGTGGGAAATGATTAAACCTTCAGTCTACAAACCCACCAAACATGGCCGTCCACCTACACTGTCAGACCAGGAACGTTCCTCTATGACAGGGAGAGTACCAGTCATGTCAGAAAGTAAGAGCACAATAGTAACTCTGGAGGACCTACAGACCTCCACTGCTCAGGTGGAAGAATCTGTTAACAGTGCAACAATTAGTTGGCAGCTGCATTAATATGGAGCTTTTGGTAGTGGCAAGAAGAATCATTGTTGAAAGAAAGAAATAAAGAAAGTTTGCCACAATCCATGTACGGAACAAAGGACATGTGTGGTAGAAAGGTGCTCTGGTCAAATAAGACCAAAATGTCACTTTTTGGTTAACATGCAAAATGTTTTGTGACAGAAAAATAACACCATACATCACCATGAAAACAGCATTCCCTCTCCATAGCATGGTACATGTGCCACTTTTTTTCTGTAGCTACAAAGAAGGTGGTCAGAGTTGACAAGATGGTGGATGGAGCAAATCTGAAAGAAAAAGACAACATTAACATGGAGCCAGAGCTACATAGATATAGTTTGGATAAAAGCAAGTCCATAATAGAATAGCATTGTAATTTAATTGAGAATCTGTAGCGAGACTTGAGATTCACCGATGCTCTGCATCCAATCTGGCTAAGTATGAGCAAGTTTTCATATAGACATACCCCCCTAATACAAAGTATTAAATCACGGGTTGAATACAAATACGGCACACTTTTAAAATGTTTTATTTGTCAAATTATTTTAAAACAATGCATAATTTTCTTTTAATTCAAAAATTTTCACTACTTTGTGTTACGCTATCACATCTTAATAAAATATATTTACAGGTGTTGTATGACAAAATCTGAAAAAAAATTGAGAAAGGTGTCAATTGTTTATGGTAGAATAAGAAACCCTGGCTAAGGGTACGCACGTTAAGACTTTTGTAATGTTGGATTTGGATAATTATTATAAATAAAAACTGTTCTTGACAGAAACTGTTAACTTGAGGGTTTGCAGATGCTAAAAAAATGTAATCAATGATGAACCTGAATTGTTAGAAACCACATTTCTTTTCCTGGTAGTTTAGCTGATTTCTTTATTATTATTCTTTTTCTTCCTTTTAAGATATCACAAGGAAGGAGTTTAAGGCATTGCCTTAAAAATATCCTTAGATGTCCCACTAATAAACTCAAACGTTATTTTAGCAGAAGTTCACAAAGCCAAAGCATTTCTATCTGGGCTTTCCCAAATAGTGTAAATATATGTTAGTTTTAGAAAGTAACCAATAAGAAATCTCAATATTCTGGCGTTGAGCAAATCTAAATAATTGTGTGGATCTTAATTGACTGAAAACAGTCTTGAGTTTAGTCTAATGACAGTAACAGGAAAATTGATGTTGCAAATGAGTTTTTGAAACCACCCAAGATAAAAGTTGTGCCATTTGTTCGGTTAAGGGTAACATTTTTTAAAATAACCCAGCAGACAACAAACTCCCCACATCTGTGTAGCTCATATCTGAGAACGTAAATCCAGTCAGGATTTCACTCTGTATATTAATTGATGTTTTGGTTCTGGATTCTACTGAGCAAGTCAGCAGTAATTTCAGCTGAGTAGGAGATGCTCAGTGTTGCCTGTAAATTAGGTCAACAGAAGCAGTGCCGGGTGTTTTTTTTTTTTTTTTTTTTTTTTTTTTTCTTTCTTTTTTTTTCCTTCTGCCATCATGGTGCAAATGTGTACATCGCAGAGAGACACAAGCTGGAGAATGAGTCGATGCATTGTGCACAAAAGGAAAACGGCCCTTTTTCTTTAACGTGAACTCAGCCTGGGAGAAAATAGTTGGTGTTGTTCAGGCGACACCACATTGACCTCTGCATCACTCTGAGGCCTGAATGGAGGCAACCAGTCTTCTGTTGTTAAGTGTTTATCTCACACACTGCACGCTCGATTTAAAACCTTCTTACGTCTATTTCACTGGCGCCCTCCCCGTGTACCACAGTCTTCCTGCTTGTTCTCACCCACTCTTGACCTCATACTACTTGCTTTTTCAATGAGTGTCATCGGTCCTAATGTCCTAAAGACACCATTTCTGTTGTGCTGAACGCCAAAGGAGCATTCCCCTATGTTAGCACGTCCAGAAATAACAGCCATCTGTCTGCTATAGCTGTCCCGTGTTACCCGCTTCACAAGACACGTCACATTGCAGGAGTTCTTGCCAGTCATTCACACGATTGTCCACTTCTGCTATGCAACGCACAGACATGTTGGGGCCACATTTGTTGACTTGTCTTGTTGTTGTTGCACGTTAGCTTTGCCATTTTTTTTTTTTTTTTTTTTTAGCTGAGCTGTCTTCTAGATGTTTCCATTTGTCATCTGGTGATGAAAGCGCCGCTTCCTTGTGATGTGTTTTGTCTGCGAAGCTGCTCAGAAACCCAACAGTCTGCCACACAGAGGCCTTTTAAGCTGTTGCTATGGTAACTATGGATAATTTAAAGGCACGTCACACCTTGATGACAAACCCCTCTGTTTTGGATTTAGCTCGGTTGGAGGGGGGGGTAAGCATGTCTATGTGTGACTGTCTGAACATTGACTTCAGTCTTTAATTAGATAAAAAAAATCTAAAGATCTTAAATTTCATCATTTTTAACACTTCTACCTTCCTCGCCCTCTTCCTCTCACACCCAGGAACCAAACTGGTCAACCGCTATTTCCTTGTTGATCATTGCACAATGACAAACTGTTGAACCACAGCCTCATTTTCAGTTTCACCGCCCAATTTACTTCCCTGAGCAACAATGCATTCTTTCTATCTCATAACAATTGATCAGTTTCTTTAGTGTAATAAAATGTTACTCATAATACTGACTGTTTTATCTTTGGTCCTTGCTCAGGCCAGACTCTAAAAAATGTTTATCTCCCATTTACAAATAGCTTGTAGGATTTCAGGCACAACGCTGACTTGTTGTGAGATTTATCCCATATTGAGATTGTTTTAAATAGGAAACTTACAAAATGCAACACAGGGTTTCTGCAGGGGTTTATTAAAATATTAAAACTATTCAATTTAATTATCCTAATTGGAGGTTTTAAAAAGTCTTAAATACAGACAGGTTATCAATACTATGTCTTAAATTATGTTTGCCGAAATCTTAAATTGGTATGGTTCTAAGAAATGATAAATAATATGAAAAAATAGACCACATTTATTTGTAATTCTGGTAGAGGAACGTAGACCTGATAGTGGTGTGATAAAACGACAAGGTCCATGGAGGGAAGCAATAAACCTTGTTGAAAGGAGATTTATCCCCAAACATGCAGCTTTCACCACAAACCTGTAGAATAATTCTGCTCCAAAGATTGACTTATTTTATGTTTAGAAGAATCGTCAAAATACTTGATAATTTCATATAATCGCACTTAAAAAAATAATTATTCAAATACTCATTTGCATCAAAATCAATATAAACTAACCCATCCTCATTTGCCCAAGCTGTTGATCATCTTTGGACCGCAGCGCTGCAATAACAGCATCTCTGCTCCCTGCAGTCGCTCAACTCAACAATGATCTGCTGCTGGAAGCTTTAAACTCCAACATGTTGCGTCCAACCAGAACAAAATAAATTTATGACCCTCTTTTACTTTCCCTAGGTGGCCGATGGACAGGAAAATAAACGAAATGCCAAATGGTACCACATACTAGCTCTGCTAATGCTATAAGTGACCCTATTTCACTATTTTGCTAAAACATGGAGCACTAACTTCTATAAAACTTACAGTGTGCTTCTGGTGCTGTAATTTGATTGCTTTGGTTTAAATGTACCTGAGTCACACAAATTTAGTTTTAAAAAATATATACATTAAGTTGCTTAACTTGTAAAGTTAAATGCATATATTAAGTTATTTTTTCTTTAATTCATGTAGCTCTTATTTAAATCCCTGTGATTATAAACTGATCTTAAAAACCTAAGGTATAAAATGTCCAGTTGTTTTACAGGTCTCAAATTTGGACATATGTTGGTTCTTCTTTTGACTGCCTTTATTTATTCCTCAATGTGGATGGATAAAACTACAAGGGCAACAATCAGAGGGAGTTTATAACTGAATATTTTGCCTTTCCCTCAAACCCCTAAAATTAATTTCTGCTGCTAAAAATGTCTTAAAGGAACAATAAGTAAGATATTTACTGTAAAATCACCCTAAATCATTCTGATTTCTCACCTGGGATGGAAGTAACATTCCCTATAAACAATCGGTCTTCTCCATCAACAATGTCTTAGTCACGTTTTTCTCCTTTCAAACCTAGAGGTACGGTCCAGAACTACTACGGTTCAGAGTGTAGGCTGTGTTTACTTCCTGGTTCCCAAAACAGAGCGCAGCATTTTATATTTTATCTTGGCAAAAGAGCAGCAGCCTGCTAACAAGGAACCCAGTAAGAGAAGTGGACCAGAAATGGAACAGAATACAACATCATATATCTATACTGTGGAAGTAAAAATTCCCAACATATTACATTGTTGTGATTGGCAAGCTGTTGTACCAATTTGAGCCACAAGGTGTCAGTATTACTTATAGCTCCTTTAATATTGTTTGTTCTGGTCAAAATATTTGTTCTTACCTTATCTACTATTGGCTTCTTCATCGTGAGAATTTGTAAAGTTAACGAGGTTTTGGCTTGAGATTAAGGGATTTTAATAACTGTCTATTCAAGCTTGTTGTATAAAGGCGTTAAAGTTGGGTTACCGGTGTGAAATGCAATGTACCCACATGCCAGAGCTTAAAACTTACCTAAGTAAATTTTGTAGTTAAATTATTAATTTTAAATTATGTTGCCTAATTCCTGCAGATCTTGAATTTAGAATGGTTTAGTATCATGTATTTATCTAAAATTATCGAGAAATCCTGGGAATGTTGTTTTTAGCTCTCGTCTTTGGTGGCTTGGGTTCCACACCACGACTCTCAAACAATCCGATACGCAACATTGAACTGGAGCCTCAAAAGCTGAAAATAGATACTGGGAAATTAATTTCACGCTGTAGTCTTACAGTGCTGCTTTCCAAGGTGACTCGGTGAAACTGGTCGGCACAAAGTGAAGTTGGGATGTACAGTAGATCCGTAAATAGAAGCTTAAGTTCTTAAATATAGACGTTTGTTGTGTCATCATGGCTGCATGTCAGCAAACAGAAACATCACTTGTTCTGCGTCAGCTGCAGTTCAAGGCTGGTCTGTGTCCCTGTTCCTTCTTGTACTGTCACTTCTCATATGGAAATATCTGAGGCACTTAGTTCCAACCAAGTCTGCAGATGCAGATTTGATTGAGGTGTCTGCGTTAGTCACTGCATGCAGAAGTTTTCATAACGATTAAAATGTTCCACATTTTCTCACATTACAACCACAAACTTTCACGTGTGGGGGAAAAAAACACAAAAAGAAGTGCATGATGCATGGTGTAGTGGGCGAACATCGATACATGGCTGTCAGTTATTTAACAAATATAAATCTGATGAGTGTGGGGTGGATTTGTATTCAACCCTGATTATTTTATACTTTTTGGAGCCACCCTTTTGTTAAATGTGCGTAAGTCCTTTTAGGACTTGCTAGCTTTGCCAGGTTTACACGTTTAGACTGAAATTATTGTCTGTAATGTTCAGGCTTTGACTAGGCCATTCCAGTTCAACAGTATGCTTTGATCTGAACCACTCTATTGTAGCTCTGGGTGTACGTTTAATATCTTAGTACTACTGGAAGAACCTTCTCTCCAGCATTAAGTCTTTTTCAGATCTTATTCTCAGTGATGTGCTGTGTTCGTTTCTGCCACACATTAACCTATTTAGCCTGCAGACAAAAACCCTGATTCAGCTTCTCTGAATGAGACACTTTTTGCCCAGCCTATTAATTTGGGTGGATGCCCATAGTACACTGCAAAAAGGGCCCTTAAAGTAAGTAAAATTTTCTTGGAATTTGTGTATTTATCCTAGATTTGAGAAGCTAAATAAACATATTTGCCAATGCAATAAGATTTTAGCACTAAAAATAAGAACAATTCATCTCCATCATCTTATTTCAAGTGCAGGATATCTATTTATCTTATTTTAGGGGTAAAAATACTAATTCTATTGGCAAATAGTCTTATTTAGCTGCTCAAATTAAGGATAAATATACAAATTTCAAGAAAATTTGACTTACTTTGAGTTCCCTTTTTGCAGTGTAGGTTGTGCCATTTTCTTTTTTATAACCAGATGATTGAAGGGTGCTCTGCGAGAGGCTGTATTAAAACGTAACTCTGCTTTAAACTTCACAACTTTATCCCTGAAGTGTCTGCTGTGTTCCTCAGTGGTGCTTTTTGTTCTCTAATGCTCTCTGATTGAGATTAAATTACACACACGTGAACTCTTTATTCTGCCCAGGTAGCTGCTGAGGCTCTGGACTTTATTTAGGTTTATCAGAGTAAAAATGGATGAATACAAATGCAGGCCATTTTTCAGATTTGTACCTTTTTTAAAAAAACATTTCTGTATCTTTTTTTTTTTTCCACGTCACAACAGTTTGTGTTGGTCTGTGGCATAAAATCCCAGTTTGTGGTTGTAATACGGCAACATGTGAATTGATGGAGCTGATTTGAGCAATGATCTTAATATCTGATTGTAACAAAACCAGGTGAAGGTATATTTGAGTCACACGTTTCATCTGCTCTTTTTAGGCCAGTGACATTGAGACAGGTGAGATGTCGCTCTACCTGTCAGAAGGTCTTTGGGGGTGCTGCATGATGAGAGCTTCATAAGGGCTGTCACCTTTGTTAATCTGATAATTACACCCTGGTGATGACTGGTTAATGGGGTTTAGGCTAATCTTTCATCTTTAAGTCCTAACCCAGGTTTAGACGGGTTGTTAAAGCGATACATTACAGATCAGCAGGCCATGAAGGGCGACCTAATAGCTCTGTTTTCAGCTCTGTCTGGTTAAATAGGCCGGTTCTTGGGGGTTCTCTTTTGTGTTCTCTGCATTTCTAACAAGGCTACTAACACTTATTTCTCTTCCTTCCTCTTATCCAATTACCTACCCCTCCATCTTCTGCTCTCTTTTTCCCCTCTCGCATTTTTGGTGTTTTTGTTTTTCCTCAGTGTGATCAAGACCAGTGCATTCAGAGCACCAAATTCGTTTTGCAGGCTGCCGCTACCCCCCTCCTCCCGCAGCAGAGCAGTGAGCCGGTCATCATAACGTCTTCGCCTGAAAACGGGACGTCGCTGCCCACCCGCGCCTCCCTCACCCTGGGCGGCCCGTGCACCTCGTTCCCCCTCGGCCAGCCTACCCCGCCGACGTCCACGCCCAGCCTAAGCTGCCACGAGGCCGCCGACATGCTGCCTATCCACGGACACACACTAAACCACACGCACCCCCTCCAGGAGCAGGCAGCCCACCACCACTATCTCACCCCAGAGGAGGTACCCTCACCTCCAGGTATGCTTCACTGCGGCAGCCCGCTGGGCCACAGCCACACGGTGCAGGCCAGTTTCTACAACCCTGCCAGCCAAGACTCGCTACACGAGGACTCAGTGAGGGGGCTGGTGAAGCTCAGCTCCGTCTGACAGTGGGATATATAAACTCAGCTCCTTCTCAAGACATATAACTCTCATGAGCTACTTTGGTATTGGCTGACTCCCGTCTTTGAGTTACAGACTGCAGCTGCTAGAAACTGTGGAAACTAACGGAGGGAAAACTTGTTCCCCTCAGCCATCGCATTGCCAAACCCGTCTGCCAGGAACTCTGGGAGAAAGGTTACAGCAAATGTATGACAACTCGGAGATGAACATTTTGGAGGATTTTTGTTTTTGTTTTTTTTGTACCTCAAGGGAAGATTAAAAGCCTTTAATTTGGGAATCTGCAAACTGGAGTTTGCTTTTCAAAGTGGTATCTATGTCTGTAAGCCATTTCGAGCAAAATCAGAAAGAAGTGTTCAGGTCAGAAAGCTGCATTTCTGCCACTGGATCAGACCGGATTTTCTTGTTAAACCGACTTGCCTGTTGCTGATCAGACCATGTCTCCTGCCTTTATTCTCAGCATTGTAATGGTTTGTCATTATGTTGCATATCATTCTGCTTTTTCTATGTAAAAGAAATCAGACTGTTGTACTGTACCATAGTTACAACTCTTACAAATTATATTTCCTGTGGATATTAATAAAACACCAACTTTTTACCAGATTCTAGTGCATATAAATTTGAAAGGAATGGTGTGTATGTTGAGTTTGTTGTGTCTAAGCCTGTTGTAATATATGCCGCAGTAGGATGTCCCTCTGGTTCTCATAGAAATCATTCAAACAGGAAGGTTTACAGTAAACAATGAAGGAGTCAAAAAATCCAGAGGAAGGTGAAAAAGCCACTGAGTTTCATTTTAATACACTGCTGCCACCTTGTGGTTGAACAGAAGTAATGCAGGTGACAGAGTTTGCGTTAACAGGGTTCTAAATATATAACTTTAAGTATTTTCCAGGTCTTAGTAAGGAATAGAGTATAGATGTACATCCTGTCCCAATTTCTAAATGTTTTACTCGTCCTTGTCTTGCTTTCTTATTTGTATCCTTGACATAGGAAAAACCTGGAATTTCTATAATTTTGGTCTGGAAAAATATGCATTTCCAGACTTTCTATCTCATTCCCTAAATGCTGTGACCTCCTCCTTATGCCCTCAGGCTTCCTGCCTTGTGATTGTATGCATTTCTCTCCTTGTGTCTTCCCTTCCTTCCATCTTTGGGTTCGTTTATCCTTCATTGTCCCTCTTTCCATCCTTTGCTACTTAAATCCTTTTCATCCATCCTTCTTTCTTTTGTCTGTCCCTTCTTCTAGTTTTGCACTATACAGATTTTAGAAATCTGTATAGTGAATTCAAAATAAACTAACAACTCTGCTGAGTTTAGAGAAGTTTGGAATTTGTGGAAAATAAGTGCAATTACTACGGTACAATATTCCACAAATGATAGAAAAAAAAAAGCAGAAAAACTAATTTCCAACTTATTTGTCAGAGCGGTGAATGTCCTGTTGATTGAGTTCACCTTCAGACTAAAGTGCTTGTGGCAAAGACGTCACAAAGCTGAAGGGAAGAGTCCGTTGTGCTGCTGTGTAGCAGCAACATTTGTTTTAAAGTTTAAAACCAAACTCAAGAATGAATACAAAATATCAGTAAGATATCTTTTATTTATCAAAACAAGGAGGATACTAGGGCTCTTCCATTCTTCACTACAGAATGCAATACAGATTTGTTAAATTATTGGACTATTTACCCTGAACCACATTATGACTTTATCTGCTGAACCTTAACATGATCAATCGTTGAATGAAAGGCATATGATAATTGTACAGAAATTGGATGAAAATGTTTAAAAAAGGATGAGCAATGGGCTTTTGTATGATAGAAAATGAAGTTTATGACAAAATAATACTATTAAGTGTAAAATACAATCATGCACAACGATGGTGCAAAGATGAGATCAGTTCTTTTACTTATACAGATGGTTTTTCCTGTATTGAGCATTGCTCCAAAAGAAAGGAACAGAATTTTCATTCATTGTCTCAATTTAAGACTTGCATATAATTTACATTATAAGCAAAGCCTAAGTGCTTAAATATACATATGCCGTGTTTTATTTGCAACAGCACACATTCACTGATTACCAGATCAGAAAAGACTGAGGGACACCTAAAGTCAGCCTATTTCCTGTCATGAATCAATGTGTCCAAACTCCCAACAACCACAGTAACGGTGCTAGGTTAGCTGAAACCTGAAGTCGCCACTGATTCCTCCATATTCAGGCTCCATCATCTGGCTCATCGTAGGCTAACTGAGCACTGACCAGCCGGTTTCCAATGTTTTAGCTTAAAAGTCACCACAGCTTCACATCATTGAGCTCCAGGTCCCCCATGATCTCCAGCTGGTCGATGCTGCTCAGGTCCTGGACCCGGTGCCTGAACTCGAACAAGTGGGACCCGTTCACTGCCAGCTTGAACTGATGGGGCTGACAGAGGAGGAGGATCTGGAGGAGAGATGCACACACAAGAACTGGGTCATTTCCTCCCCCGTCTGGTCAGTAAATGCTGTTTTTGTCAGAATCCTTGCATTCCTTTTGTTTGCTTTATTCATTAGAAATGTGGAAAACTATACCTAGATAAAAAAAATAATGTAACAGGAAACCTAATTTGTGCCTTTCTGTAAAACCTTGAAAGCTGCTGGTTGCTCCTACCTCAAAGTATTCGCCCGGTGAGAAGGGAAAGAAGGGCAGCTCCCTCTCCTCCTGACCCCAGGATCCATCCAGGTACGAGTTCCTGATGAAGACGCCCGACTTCATCCGGGGGTTCAGATGGAGAGCAACGTTCTCCGTCTTGCTGTTGCAGAGCTTGACAGTGAAGCTGGAACGCATGCAAAAAGGTTTCTGGACCCGTTTTTAAACGCAGCAAGTAATGAATATAAGATTAACTAGCCAAAAAAAAAAAAAAAACACTACTGCAAACCACCTTAAACTAGATTACACCACTTGCACCAGGTTACAAACTTCCTTGGAGGATAAATGGGACTGTGTTTTTTATTTTAATTTGAAGGGATTCTTGAGTCAGTTCCGTTTCCAGCACAATAAAACAATCATGATTTTATTTTAGCTCCATCTATTACGATCTGTTAAAGATGTGTTCATAAACCTTGAACTTCCTTATATCTTGTAATGTAATGTTAGGCTTCAGTGTGTCATATTATACCAACACAGTGGAGCAAAAGTATGAAGTGTAATGATTACTGGTGATTTGTAAAAGGTTTCTAAATACAAAATATGAAAAGTGTAGTACAGGTTTTCAGCCCCATTTATTAATTCCCCCTTAAATAAAATCCAACAGAAGTTACCTAATTAGTAGAGTCCACCTGTGTGCAATTTATACATAGTATAAATCCATCTGTTATGTGACGCTTCTGACGTTTGTTAGGGAACACGATGCACAAATAGCACCATTAAGACCAAGGAACACAGCAGACAGGTCAGAGATAAGTAGGATGTAAAGCAGGGTTGGGTTAGAAAACAACATCCCAAGCTTTGGACATCTGAGGGCTCTGTTTGATCCATCATCTAAAACATGAGAGTACGGCAGAACTGCAAATCTGCCCAAAGGTTAAAGGTCAGGTTAGAAGAGCGTTAATCAGAGAAGCAGCAACGCTGACTGTTAAATCTGGAGGAGCAGCAGAGATTCCCAGCTCAGGTGAAACCCTCTAGAGACAGAACTGGTCATTTGGGAGGGAATGATCACACTTTTCAGATTTTTATTAGTTAAAAACTACACAATTGTTCATTTTTCTTCTGCACAACTACATTCTAATTTGTGTTATGTGTCTCAAAACATTAAGTCACCTTGAAATTAATGATTGTAATGTGACAAAATGTGACGCCTTTAAAAACATTTGTACAATATTATAAAAGTAATTTGTTTACCTGTGCGGGTACATGCTGACCTGCCCTTTTATTGTGATATGCTGCCCTGGGCTCAGTCCCTTGAGTATACTGCCTTTGTAAGGGACACCCTGAAACGAAACGACAACATTAACTATAACTTTACATATGGTGCATACATAATGTAAATAAAGAGATAGGATAAACTAATGAAACATACATGTTAACGACCCGAAAAATGTTTATTTTATGCGCCTGCTGAGAACAGAAGAAACTCACCAAATCACCTGATTCTGAATATATTGCCTATAAAAGAAACAAAACGGATGTTTTCAAAATGATTCAGAGAAATGAAAGAAGAAAAGGTATGAAAATTGGAAACAGGAATTACGTTACCGAGTTTGGGATATAGCCGATGGCGTGGACCCTGACATTACCGGAAATAGAAAAGGTGTCGACCCCGCTCAGAGGGATTCTGTGTTTGTACTCCAACAGGTGAGTACCATTTACTGCCACCTACAGGTAAAGCCATAAATTCAATTAAATTGATATTCATTAGGTACTCCCCGGGCTGATGAAGGCTTTGTTCACCTTAAAAGCATTCTTGTGCACTAGAATGATGGTCTCAAAGGGGGCTCCACGCTTGTAGGGCAGCTGGTGCAATGTCTCCTCTTTCCCCCACTCGTCCCGCAGCAGGGAGTTGCACACCACACAGGGGGAGTCATTGAAGCGAGGGCTGAAGTGGAGAGCGACGTCAGAGCGTGGTTTGGTGCTGCAGCCGCTTGACAGGTCCACCTGAAACCTGAAAGAGGTGCCGAACACACGGGACATGGTTAAAATGATAAAAAAAATACGCTCACACACACACAGACTTAAAGATTTCAAGAGATGAGGCTCGCCGTTATCAGTTGGTTTAATGTGACAAGCCCTTATCTACCACTGTTTTCTGCATCTACCTTTCTCTTTTTGTCATTAATGTTTGACTCTTTAGCCCAGGCTTGTACTGAGGAACTAAAAAAATAAAATAAGAGCTGAGGATTTTTACATGCTGGAAATTTAGTTTTGGAGCTATTTTGTTTATTTTTGGGGGCCTTTAGTGCCTCATTTAGACTGCACCAAAACGGGTGGCTCTTAGACGCACCTCAGAACAGGGATAAAATAGAGGCTATGAAAACACAAAAACAAGGAATTCAGACCAAAACATTGCAGTTCCACTTCTTATAGACCACAGCTGAATGATTTTTAATGTGAAAAGGCATTAAATAGAATAATATGTCCCCTTATAAGCGTGAAGATCTGTTTCTATTGCAGAAACGAGTCATGTTTCTCCCTAAGAGCTTCAAAGCATCTAATAAAAGCAAGTTGTGTTTTTGCCCATAGTTGATTAAGGTAATCTTGTGTATATGTACTGTATAGGTGTTGGACATATAATTAGAATGTCATGGAAGTTGTTTTTATTTCAGTAATTTTCAAAATTTAAAACTTGTATATTATGTTGATTATTATACACATTGATATATTTCAAGGGTTTAATTCTTTTTATTTTGATTATTATAACTGACAACCAATGAAAAGGATCTCAGAAAATTTTAATATCAAGACCATACAAAAGTATGAGCCTTTCCCTTTATGAATTGAATTACTGAAAGAAAAAACTTTTCCATGATATTCTAATTTATATGACCAGCACCTGTCAGTACTAGATTCACTGAAAGTCTTTCACTCCATCATAAAAAAAAAAAATCTTTCCAGCTATGCCTGTGTTTTAATTCTTAAATTGTTACTGTAACAGCAATTCCTCTTTGTCAAATTGTTTGTATTTTATACTCTAAACGTTTCATTATTGTCTGTCTCTTCCACTGTGCCGTGTTGCCCTCGTGAAAAACCTTTTGATCTCAGTGAGACCTGGTAAATCAAATTTTACTTATATATAATTTTATTAGGGTGCACCTTTTAAGCGTGGAAATTTGAGAAGCCTGTAGTTAGACTGCTCCTGATTGGAAAAGATTTTCAACATAAAATCAGACAGATCTATAAGGTGATATCTGCTCAGTTTGATAAGAAACATCACCTGTCAGCATCTGGTGGCACAGTACCCTGGATGATGATGATCTCCCCTGGGTGCAGGCCGCCAGGTATGGGTCCAGTGTATGGGATCACCTGAAGAGCAATGCAAAGTTAAAACAATTGTATACATCTGTACTGACAGCATGATTTCCGCTGGATATCCGAGAGGCTTACGCTGCGAGGGCTAAAAAAAAAACCTCAAAGTGCAGACAGATTACAATTAAATGAGAACATGGCAGCTGTTTTAGCTGAGGAATACGTAAAGGTTTATAGGGAGCAGCTGTGGGGAAAAAAAAAATCAATATTAGTCCAAACCTCTTACCGGATCCAGAACCGTGTGCTTTGCATTGGCCACAGACATCGGGCCCAAGGTGTTCTGACAAGCTGCAGCGGGTGACAGATAGCTGGTAGGCGGCGGTTTTCGCAGCAAACAGCGGCAGCTTTGGGCTCTGCTACGCTACAAACCGATGACACCAGTGGCCATGTTTCCTCCATCAGCCCCGAGCGAGTCGCGCATGCGCATTGCCTACCATGTGATCGGACGAAAACAACGCCAGCCTGTTTCCCGAAAACAAAGCAGCTGCTTCACAAATCTGAACGTCTATTTCAATTGCTGAGCAAGTTCTTTGTAGCCAGTTAGCTAAAAAAAAATAAACAGGAATGAACGGCATGTCATACGATTTGTTTTTTTTTAAATGGAGATGGCTGACGTTTAGGTCACTGGGAGCAGTCTAAAACAAATAAATTAAACTATGCCTGGTTAATTCTTTTTATTTAAATGCATGTCTTTATTTATGTATCTTCACGTTTTTAACGTTTTGCTAAAATATAATTCAAGGAAGACATTCTTGCTCTGTGTTCGTAATGTTTTCTTTCCGCCTTTTTTTTTCTTTTTTTTTTGTAGTTCGCAGTTCCGAGTTACACTGAATGCAACAAACTTTAGATCCGTTTCTTATTAAAAATAGCATCACTGGTCAGCTGCTGCGGCAGGATTCTCTCACAAATATCCCTCAGTGGTAAACAAACTGGTCAAGAGCAAATTATGGGTCT
This sequence comes from Fundulus heteroclitus, assembly GCF_011125445.2. NCBI lineage: Eukaryota > Metazoa > Chordata > Actinopteri > Cyprinodontiformes > Fundulidae > Fundulus > Fundulus heteroclitus. The sequence continues at coordinate 13,139,532 of NC_046379.1, read as the reverse complement.
TGGTAAGCCTGGTGAATAGAATATACTTTATTTCCAGAATACCATTGAGACTATTTATGTGTTATTCAGAAGTGGTTTTAAATTAATACAGCAGGGTTAAATTTATTGACTTTGATATGGAGTTGGTCCACCTTTAGCAGCTCAAAAGCCCCTTTTCTACTCGGCGTGGCTCGACTTGGCTCTGCTTGGTTATCAAAGGTTTCCATAACCCAGTTGCTTGGTACCAGCCCTTTACCTACTTGGTTGGGGTTCAAAGTGAGCAGCGTTGAGCTGGTGGCAGATGAGTCTTGATTACTGGTTAGGGGTGAAGTCAGTGGTTGCAGTAGAGCGACTATTTTTGCTTATACCAGTGAACACGGAAGCAATGTTGTAAAATGATTACAAGACAATCAAGGACCTCAGCGATCAGATGCCTTCGACCCAAAAAATTGCCCTTATTTTACTACTCCTGGATCATTGCTTTTGTAGTCTTTTTCTATCTCTGCTCTGTCCTTTCAAACCCCCTGGATATCATGGCAGATGGCCGTTCCCACTGAGCTTGGTTCTGATAGAGGTGTCTTCCAGATAAAGGGGAGTTTTCCTCATCACTGTCGCTGCATGCTCGCTCGGTATGAGGCATTTCTGCAGTCAACTACACCATGCAAGCAACTGTCCAGCAAAAGCCTCTTTAACTTATTTTGTAAATAAATAACTTTAAATAAATAAGATTTCTCTTTCGACAAGCCACCATGGTCTGTGTGCTACGTCACAATTTTCTATTTTATGAGCACACACTGGTAGTGAAATGTGTCCACGCGGTTTGGAACGAGTGGAGGAAAGTGAAAAGCGTGTGATGCGATAAGAGTATCAGTGAGAATGAAAGGAAAAGTGTACAAGATGTTGGTGAGACCAGTCATGTCTGGTTTGGAGACATGAGGCAGAGCTGGAGGTAGCATAGATGTTGAGGCTCTCTTTGGGAGTGACGAGGATGGATAGGATCAGGAATAAGCACATTAGAGGGAAGGCTCATGTTAGATGTTCTGGAGACAACGACAGAGAGGCCAGACAGAAATGATTTAGACATGTACATACAGAGGGGGTATAGTGAGCTTATCGGCAGAAGCATGTTGAGGCTAGAATTGTCAGGCAGGAGGCCTCGAAGAAGACCAAAGATGAGATTTATGGATGGAGTAAAAGAGGAGATGAGTCAATTGATCTGAGAGAAGAAGATGGAGTAGATAAAGTTCAATGTACACAGATGACTTGCTTCAGCAACCCCTGAAAGGAAATAGTTAGAAGAAGAAGTAACTTTGATGAGTCAATTTTCTTACTGGGTGTCAGTAAGTCATCACACAAATGACTCTTTCTGGGATGCTTTGGTGCAGAAGAAACTACATTTTCATATTAAGGAATGATGTGTCATAATGACATCTGTACTTTCTGATATTTGGCATATTTCATGGAATTAGATTTTTTTAACAGACTGTTTCATAGTTAGTAATTCTCTTGACCAAATCACACCGAGCCAAAAGTGATCATCTAACGGGTCGATTATTCTTAGCTTTTTATTTTATTTTAATTTTATTTTTTTAGCCTTCCATTCGTCATATAGATTTTGTAACATGTAAATAAAAGTTTAGACATTTTTAAAAGACACAAATGTTTGTCAGCATTCAGCTACTCTGGGGCACAACAAAATAATTATGTTTCCGCAACCACAATCTACCTTTTCGCTTTTCTTCATACCAAAAATGTATGCGAACATACACCTAAATGTACATACATGCTATTCCTTTTATTTTAATTTTAATTTCTGTGCATTATCCTCTAGTCCAATAAGGCTGAATCAGATTATAAATGTTGCCTTTGGATTTTACCTTAGTGCATAATATACCCTTCCACTGCTTTGCAGATTAAGTTAAAATGCATTTACCGATAAAGGTGAATACAGACTCTGAAATGCTCATTGCAAAGTTTTTATTACAATAAATTATGGATTAACTCAAATTGTACCCTTCTTACTAAAAAACAGGAGACATTCTGTTTAAGGGGGTCAGATTCTGTATTCAATCCAGACACCATTTTTGGGCCTTCAGCATCTTACAGTCGATGTTCTGCAAGGAGCCTTGGTATTATTTTTTAAGGGTCTTTTAAATTTAATTAGCAGATAAAGTCCATTGGTAGAAATAGCTTTTTCCAGTTGCGTATTTTAGCCAAGGTAAAGTCATGTTTCTTATCTACAGATGTTGACCTTTGTTTTTCCAACACCCGGAACTACTGTCCCCACATAACCAAGTTCCTCAGTCCCTTCATTGTTTACGGCTGTGTCAGAAAGCTTTTGTGCCACTTTTGATTGGAGCAATACTCTGATTGGGCGTTGCTCCATTGGCCAGGTTGAGCCTCATTTTGTCTGCTTAATTTTTTCACCACAGAGTTTCATCCACAACACTAAGGTCAAATAAGCTGATGCTTGTTGCTACACGTAAACTGAAAAGTAGATGTAATTGTGCCTTTCCAGTAGCTGCTTGTGGAACAGCTTAGCTTCCTATTTTAGATCTGGTCAGAAAGTGAAAACTTATTTTTTCTTTTTTAAAATAGACTATTTTATAACAGATAATGTAATTATGGATATGAAGATGCAGTTCTGTGTCTAGGATACAACTCCTGTTTTACAACCAACACTAAGAGCAGGGTGTTTTATACGACGGAGTATTAGGGCCACATATGAAGAGAAAAACAATTTTTGCCATGACGAGATTAAACTCGACATGTCGACTTTAAAGTCGCCATGTCGACATTAAACTCAACATTTCGAGAATAAAGTTGATATGTCATGTCGACTTTAATCTCAACGTGTCGACTTTAAAGTCGCCCTGTCGACATTAAACTCGCCATTTCGAGAATAAGGTTGATATATCGTGGCGACTTTAATCTCGACATTCTAAAGTTTGGAGAAAAGAGCAACCGCGCTCCACAGCTGCAGTCTCTGCATTTTAATTAAGTGTGAAGGTAGTCTTTGCCGTGCTGCAACTGTACAATCATCACTGGAAGCGGTGGCCTACCAATAACGTAACGTCTTTACCTAGTGATGCTTACCCGGGTTCGCAGTTCTAAATTTGAGATTCTTGAAATGTTGAGTTTAAAGTCGACATGTCGAGTTTAATCTCGTCATGGCAAAAAAAAAAATTCCTTTCATGTGTGGCCCTAATACTCCGTCGTAGTTTTACCTACTGCAGTTTTACGAGGACCTGAATTCCTTTCCATGTATTCGTATATGAATCTGTTGTCCTTTTATTACAAATTGCAATTTATGTTTTGCTGATTTGGTGCTATATAAGTAAACAGAATTAAAATAAATTTACTTGATGTCCATCTTTTGTTTTAGGAAGAAATGTTGTCATCACAGGAGGAGCAGGTAAGATTTCAGAAGCCCTGTCTTTTTCTGTTTTGTTTGTTTTTTAATCCAAAGCAGGACAAATAGACCAATACATACTGCGTGTACGTACCTAGCTTTGTAATCTTGTGAAATATAAGATTTGACACATTGAAGTTTGTGCCTCTGTGAAAAAGATTTGGTTATATTTGATTACAGATAACTGGAACAAATCTGTTTGTTTTTATATCTCCCACTGATAAGACGAGGACCTATCAAAGTGGTCACTCTGGACAGATATTGGCCTTTTCCAATTAATAAAGGATCAACTATGGGTTAGGCATTAAAACAAACTCATCTCCTTGACCATATTTTAATGTCTAGATGAAGAGTAAAATGATAGAATAAAATAATATGGCATAGTCTTCCAAAACAGAACAGCAATCCAAAACTTTCTCTGAGGTAAATTGTGTGTATAGATGGGATTTTCTAAACATTGCTAACAAGCTAGTTTTATAATAAATCATTTTAAAACTCAAACTTTTGTATTCAAATGAGGTCAAAACATTTAACCCATTTGTCACCTACATTTTGTGACACATTGTTGGTAGATTTTATACACAAACAACTAATAATAATAATAATAATAATAATAATAGTAATAATAATAAAAAACTTCACAACTCTTCCCATTGCATGACCTTGTGGATCATGCAACAGCCTCTATTCTGCAATGTTAATTGACTGGCTCCCAGGGAAACCCTTAAGCTAAAAACGCTTTGGAAAAAAAATGGTATTTTATGTTTCTAAAAATGCAGCAAATGTTTAATAATTTTTAAACTGCTTTCAAGAATTATTCCAGTTTAAATTTGACTCATTAAGGTATTTTATGTTGTGAACCAGAGATGATTGATTGTGGCCCAGACTCCTTAGAAAACAGGAAGTAACTCTAGTTTAGCACAGAATAGCAAATTTCTGCATCATTAGCCCGTTAGGATGTATGACCACTCTTCCAGTGTTTACTCTGTGTGCAACATATTCCTATTAAATGAACTTTGAAATGAATTGAAATTGAAATGAACTTTCAAATAAGCATTGGGGACCAAGGAACGTAACTTTTAAGAAGTGCTAGAGCCACACCTTGACAGAACGCTGCTCTGGGCGATGAGCGATATGAGATTTAAAAAAAAAAAAAAAAAAAAAATACCCCTGTTTGCCACTGTCTAATCAGGATGTGACACAACGACTGCAGAGTGAAAAGATTATGTGGCCGAAAACACGCAGGAATATCAACACATCTTCTGACATCAGTAATTTATGCTTTCCACACAGTACTAGGAGCAGTGGGTGCTGTGGCCCTGGCTACTGCGGCTTTGGGTGCCATTGGCTTCACCTCATCTGGGATAGCAGCAGGATCCTTTGCTGCAAAAATGATGTCTTCTGCAGCCATCGCCAATGGAGGAGGGGTGGCATCAGGAAGCCTGGTGGCAATTCTACAATCTGCGGGTAATTTGACTTGATTCTTGCTTTACCATTTAATATATTTGCATTATTAAACAAGATAAAATACATTTCTGTTCAAAGAAGTAGCCATTTTAATAGTAGTAGTAGTAATTTTAATCATACAGCTTTATTCAAACAGGGGTCAGATGAAATCCCAGATGGGCACCATTTGATGTTTACGTTGGCATGAATAAAGCTGAATAAAACCACCAGGGTTCCTCTAACTTGATTTAAGCAACGTTGTGTGCTTTTTACTTTATGTCCTCAAAAAAAAAAACTGTTGGTTTTGATGAGTTTATTTAATTTTATTCTTCACAGGAGCTGCTGGTCTGTCAGAAACTGCCGTCATGGTTGTGGGAAGCATCGGAGGAACCATTGGAGCTGGTGTTGTCGCCACTGTGGACTGGCTCTCAAGGATCTGCCAGAGAAGAAAGGAGGAAAAAAAGATGGAAATCACAAACGTCATTATCGCTGGCATCGCTGCAGTGTCTCTAATTACATGGTTGAAAAGCAAATGATCATTATTGTTGTCTCAGCATTGGTGACCTCATTTTATACATTTCATCTGGTTGTCAAAAGAGCAAGACTGGTGTCACCTTTCTATTTAACTGGTTATGCAGTGCTACAAAAAAGCTGACTTTTAGAAACTTTTATTTATTTCTTAACATTACCTTGAAAAAGGTAACAAATGCTCCAAGATGTTTTATTATTTTGACATGTTGTACCACAAATTTAAATGTTCAGTTGGGATTTTATGAGATTTACCAATACAAACTAGTTTCTTGTAAGGAGGAACCTGATTCATTGAGTGCTAATATTAAAAAGAACTGAAGTTGTATTCACTCCCCACTGGCTCAGTTTTTTTTAACATTCTTTGGCTGTGGTTACAGCTCCAGGTCTTAAGTGTTAATTTAAAAAAAAAAAATTAAAAATTATAATTTAGATTTATTCATAGTCTTATCACTAAAATCTAATTTTAGATAAAAATGTAATCTTACAAAAATTTAAAATGTAATAGGCCTACTACCTAGATAAAAAAAGAAAAGTTATATTTTGTACATCAATCCATCGGTTTTCTTTCAGTTTTTGAAACATTTGGATTTACGGAAGAGGATTAAGGCCATACAAAAAATAAAATAAAAGTTCATTCAATTCTGACTTTTTTTCTCAGACTTCTGAGAAAAGGTCAGAATTCTGACTTAAATCTCAGAATTCTGAGAATAAAGTCAGAATTGAATGAACTTTTTTTGAATGGCCCTAATCCTCCATATGGATTTGCTTTTTGAAGCCTAAAATACAAAATTAAATCCATTTAAAAATATCCATATTTTGCCTCATTGTCGTTGAGACGCATGTTAATCAAAACGAAACTCAGATAACTGTCACTCAACTGCATCGAAAATGTACTCGTGATGCATTCTCGTGATGCATTCACAGACAACTGGGATTTCGAAAATTTAATTTCTCTATGCTTGCTGAAACCCAACAACATTAATATCCGTGTCCATTAAAGCGCTTTTGAGTAACTTAATCAGCTGAGAATTTAAAAATAAATTTAATATGGTTATTGTTTATACAAAGCAGAGCATCGAACAGGCGACGTGAGGTTGTTTTCGTACTCTCAAGGTTCTGTGAATGCAGCAACAGCCAGTTTCGTTTTCCTCGCACAGGAGCGCAACAATCAGCAACAGCGGCCGAAGCTGGAGATCTCAGCCAGAATAAGAGTCGTAACGTCGAAATGGGTAAGTGCATTAAAATGCATCCATTATGTTTGTCTCTGTATGATTAGATTTAATTAAAGGAGCATTTCTGTAAGCTTGGTGAGTTGGTCCTGTAAAGCTGCTGTTTTAGAGCAGCGGTTCCCAAACTTTTTTTAACCGCGCACCCCCCTCTGAGTCCCAATCGGGTTGACTTGATGCACCCCCAATCTGGGAAGACAATTGTAGTTGCAGTTACAATAACACAGCCATCATAACAAAGGTTATAGAAATAAAATTAGAACAGAATTTGACCTAAATCACGAAGAAGTTTAAGTTGATTTGTGTCCGATGACGAGAGATAGAGAGAAAGGGAGAGAACACATTGGTAGAACAGCACAAATAACAGAGCACTCCGTAAAGCTGTTAATCATAGAAATAAAAAGTTATTTCCTGATTGTTTCATAGCGGTTATCTTCAGCTAGGCGGAGAGACATACGTCTGGCGAGAGTCAGTTTAGGTCATGCATGCATTACGGTAGTAATGCCTGAGACTGATTTTCAAAATAAAAGCAATGTGTTTGAGGCGTATCAACCTATTTTATGCTTTGTTTTTACACGTGTTGACTCCAGTTAGTTGATATAATTTCTTACAGGTTTATGTAATTTTTTTTTTATTATTCTATTATTACTAAAACAATAGCAAACAGGCTACAGATAAATGAGAATTTGCACAGGGATACAAAAAAAGATTTTATATATATATATATATATATATATATATATATATATATATATATATATATATATATATATATATATATATATATATATATATATATATATATATATAACTACTGGTTTTACAGCTGTATGCGCTGTACAAAGGCTTTTCAGGATGAACATGATTTGTCATTTAGCATCAGCTAATGCTAACAATAGTCTATTGATAGCCCTGTGTTCATTTTGAAACATACCCTTCTTTGTGTGTTTTGGAAGTCTATATATGCATGGAATGGCCTCGCCTGGGCACAGCTGATAGTAGCGGGAGAGATTGATCACTTTCTGTTTTTGTAGAGAGTCATTTATTTTCTTTTTGTAGTTATTGGTTGGGTCCCGTTTCAGGGTCTCGTATGTGTTACTGTCCATCAGCAGATGCATTATTTTCTCGTGGTAATCATATGTGTTAATTACCACTGTGCATCTACCTTTGTCTGCTGGCAAAATTGTGATGTTACAGTCTTTGCTGAGGGATGTAACGACCATCCTGTGGCGTGATGTTTGGAGTGGGCATTTTTGCACTAGAGAGTGCTGCTGTGACTTTTATCCTAAGTTCTTCTGCTTCTGCCTCTGCCATGTTGTTATTTCTTATGGCTGATTGAGTGGCAGTGATGAGTTCTGTTATTGGAAGTTTCTTAGAGGTTATTTTAATCAACTTTATTAGTTAAGAATGTAAATTGCCGCTTTGAACTACAAAAAAATTCTAAAGGAGGTTTTGTTTTTTCTGTCTTTTAGAGCCTCAGCCAAAGCAAGTTCCCCCCGCCCAGGACTCTTCAGATGAAAAGCCAAAACTAGATGGAAGGAGTGATGTGCCATCAGAAACAGAGTCAGAAGGAGGAGATGCTGCAGGAACTGTGAAAGACGCTGGTCAGATATTATATAACACTATGTTAAAAGGCTTGATGTATCTCCTCACTACATTTTATATTTTGATATAGCTACATACACATTTTTAAACTTTTTATTAGCATTTATGGATAATAAACACAGTACTGCACCTCACCTAGCTATCTGCCTTTGTTGTTGTTATTTGTCATGGCTGATTCAGTGGCAGTGATGAGTTCTGTTGTCGGAAGTTGCTTACGGGTTATTTTTAATGAACTTTATTAGTTAAGAATGTAAACTTCCGTTTGGAACTACAACAATTTTCTGATACGTGCCTGTTAATTTGATTTTGTTGATATTAATGGGCATAAACTTTGTAAGAGCACAGAAGAGTTTAATCTGCTACTTTAAGTAGAGGAATGATAAATATCACAAAGAAGCAAACGTGCTTGAAAGACTGGGACTTTTCCTGAAGGAGACTTTGTTTTTTTTCTGTCTTTTAGAGCCTCAGCGACAGCAGGTTCCCCCCGCCCAGGACTCTGCAGATGAAAAGCCAAAACTAGATGGAAGCAGTGATGTGCCGTCAGAAACGGAGTCAAAAGGAGGAGATGCTGCTGGAACTGTGAAAGACGCTGGTCAGATATCATATAACACTATGTTAAAAGGCTTGATTTATCTCCTCACTACATTTTATATTTTCATTTTACTACATACGCATTTTTATACGTTTTAATATAATTTTTGGATGGTAATCCTAGTACTGCCCCTCACCTCGTAACTCAAGTGGAGCTCCGCCCACTCAGCTGCTGGTTTTACAGCTGTATGCGCTGTACAATGGCTGCTTGGCATTAACATGATTTGTCATTTAGCATAAGCTAATGCTAACAATACTCTATTGATATACCTGTGTCCATTTTGAAACTTAACATTCAGAAACTGTTGCTGTATCTTTGCTGGTTGTGCATGAGGCTTCACTGCTTCAGCTTCTGGGTCTGACTTGGGGTCAAAGATGCGTCTGTGAGCAGCCATTTTCACGTGTTTAAAGTGCGAGTGTAAACATTGAGTTGGTGGGCTGCATCCACTGAGCTATATTATACACTGGAGTGCTAATCGCCCGCTGTTAGAACGAGTCGCTTTAAAGCCACCGGCCGCCATATTGGTACTCCCTATTTTCCCTTGTATGTGCGCTACAGCATCGAATAACAAGGATTTTCTCATGTTCAGGGAGGCTTAAAACTTTTAAAATGTCAAATGCCATATACTTTTATGTTATGTTCTAAAACTATCAAGTACTGAGAAAGTAATGTGCTGAAATATTTTGCATTTTATTAATTTAAATATATGTATATATAACATTTATAAATATAAAAATAACAATATACAAAAATATATATTTACATATATGTATACATATATATATTTAATATGAATAACATGTAAAATATTTCAGCACCTAATTTCCTAGTAGTTGATAGTGTTAGTACATCCACTGACTGTAGAATTACCTGTGAAACGTTTTCACACAGCCAGAAAACTGCTTGTTGTTGCAACCAAATCCTATGGGATTCTGTGAGAGTAGGGAGTAGCAAGATGGCGGCCAGTGACTTCAGTTTTTCGGCAAAATCAGCACTCCAGTGTATTATATAGCTCAGTGGCTGCATCCAGTTACCGCTTGTCTGCATAAAAGTGACAGTGTCTGTGAAAGCTGAACGTCTGAATCAGCGACCCGCCCCTCTCCAGCTGTAATTGGCTAGCATGTTGCCTTCAGTCATTGATTTGATTGGTCGAATCGTATGATTGACAAATAAAAGATAGTACTAATAGAACGATTGCCACTCCTAAGTAAAAAAAAAAAAAAAGCCTCCAGTCCAAGGTGGGCACGGCTGGCTCAGCGGGCGGGCACGGCTAGCCTCGTGAGACCATCCTGATCTCGCGAGGTTTCAAGGTTTCACTCGCAGATCAGTCTGGATACTCTCCGTTAAAGAAAATTTGGAGCCGTTCACCAAACGAACGTCCAATCAGCGTTGGCTTTGAGGCGGGTTGAGGTGTGACGCAACGGGAAGCGCGTCAGTTCAGTCTAAACAACATGGCGGCTTCAGCCGATGAAACTAGCGTTAGCGTGGCTATCGAGCAAGTTTTATCGGAATTACAGAGTATTTATTTGCTGAGCTAACGAGCCCTTACCTGCAGCAGCAAGAGTAGCTTGGCTTGTGGTTGTGTTTTCGTCGTCGCTCGTAACAGAGCGACGACGAATCTGATTGGTTCATTTGGCCCGTCTATCACCAACATAGACCAATCAGCTGACCAGTATTTTCGCCCCTTCCCAAAATTACTTCAACGGAAGGTTTCCAGATGGATATGCGGAGCAAATCTATCTGGCGGAGTCAGGTAAGGGCACGGCCCCCCCCAATGCAGATAGAAAACAACAGAAAAATAACAAATCCATCCAGCCATTTTCTTACTCACTTATCCCTCATGGGGTCACGAGGGGTAAAATAACAAATCTTGTGCACACATTAGAATTCTCACGTTAACATAAACTCTAGGTTTTTGTCTCTCTGCCGCATTTTGGGTTGAAACAAGTATGTTCTTTATACATGAAGTTACTCACAGTAGGTAGAGTAGCAAGAAATTTTACTTAAGTAAGAGTAGCGATACTTGAGTCATAATATGACTCGAGTAAAAGTACAGTGCAGTGAAACTACTCCTAAAAGTACATTTTGTTCAAAATGTTACTCAAGTAAATGTAACTGAGTAAATGCAACTAGTTACTACCCACCTCTGAGGAATTATCCATAGGATCACAATAAACTGTACGCTCCATAGAGCTGGGTTTTATGGAGGAGTGGCCAGGACAAAAAAGCATACTTGGTGTTAAAAATTTAAAAAAAATGTTTTGAGTTTGCCAAAAGAAATGCCTGTGACTCTCCAAATTTATGAAAGAAGGAAAACGCTTTGTCAGGCACAAATCTAACACATACCATCACTCCAAGAACATCTTCCCCACAGTGAGACGTGATGGTGGTGGAATCATGTTTTGGGGAGATTTTTGAGTAGCAGGAACTTGGAAAGATGGATCGAGATAAACACAGGGATATTCTTGAGCAAAACCTGTCAGTCTGCCTGTGATTTACGACTGGGACTTTGTTTTTTCTGTCTCTTAGAGCCTCAGCGGCAGCAGGAGCCGACAACGCCCCAGGACTCTGCTGATGAAAAGCCAAAATCAAAAAGCAGCTTTTTCTCAAAGAGGACAGGTAGGATTGCTTCAAGAAATAATACAGTGATAGAATATAAATTGTATGGTATGGACCTGACCGATAACAATGTTGCTGAATTAATTTGGATAAATAAATTTAATTCGATTTGATCAGAAAACAAGTTGAGCAAAATCTGGGCTAAATTTTAACTTGCTGGCAGAAACAGTCAGGAGGAATTAATGTGCTCAAAGGAATTGCTGCTGGAACAGTGGAAGACACTGGTCAGATATTGTACTACTAAAGAGCAGACCCAAGTTAGTGATAATTTAGTAAAGGAAAAAAATCCTCATTTTGTTTTTACGTGTGGTTTTCATGATGTTTTTAAATAAGTCATTAATGGTGTTTAGAAATGCACTGATCAGGCTTTGCGTGGCCGATAACGACTCCTGCTGAAGGTAGAACTGCTGCAAGACCAGACAAGTCACGCTCTGTACTGCTCTAGTACGGTCCTGTGGTGAAGGCTAACATTTTATCTTCGTGTTCTTGTGTTTTAGGAATGATCCTTGCAATAACAGGAAGTACAGGTATTATTTTCCTCTTTTCATGTCTGTTATCTATTTTCTGTTATATTTGTTATCTTGACATAATGTACTGTGGTATTTAATCAGAGAAAATAAATGTTTTTTTTGTGATCAAAAAACCCATTGCAATAAAGCAATGTGATATGACATTAAATTGAATTATTACTAAAATGGTAGTATTGAGGTACTTGTATAATTGGATTTTTGGGAAGTTAGTGAGCAAGTAAACATAATAATAAAAAAAACATAATAATGATGGTATTTCTGCTGTAAAAATGGCAAAAGTGGACAAAATGAGCGTGTGATTAAGAAATAAGTGGTGAAAATACCTAAAAACGAGTTAATTTAGCTTATTGAGCTATACTGAAGAAAACCTTACACTTGAAACTGCTGCCATGAGTTTAGAAGTAGCCTCTAACACAAAATGTGGAAAAACTGAAGTTTAGTGAATACTTTCTGGATGAACTATAAGAATTAAGACGGTCTACTTTAGGGGGTTCCCAAAATGCAACACAATACACATACCAGTGAGGTGTTAAATGTTAAGACATAATGATTTTTATGGAAAAGTCTGTAAGTTCTACAAAAGAAATTGGTTCATGCTTCTGGTATATGCACTGAACAATTAAAATCACAAGTTTACTTCTGCTACAAAGGCAATTAAAAATGACACTAAACAGCAGCTTTGACAGTACACAGATGTGTGTTAACACAATGCCATTAAGGGAAGACATCAGCAATGACAGTGAAGCAATTATTGCTGCAAAAGGTATCCAAACAATTTAAACTTCTACAAAATTAGAAACTATTTGCAAAATAGATAACATTTCCAAAGTTAACCAATGCTCTTCCAGGGTAGATGCCCTATCAAATTTAACCCAAGGTCAGAGCTTGGCAATGCTCAGAAGAAATTAAGAAAATCCCAAATCCATCTCAGATCTCAGCATTATAAAAAAAAAAAAAAGATGAACCTGAAGAGGTTTATAAGGGGGGACACAAATAAAGTATCTTGTCTCTAAAACATATGGCATGATATGTTTCTGAAGATGCCTATGAATGGACCTCCAGACGTCTGTAACAATGTCCTTTGGACAGATGACACCAGAGTAGAGATGTTTGGCCAAAATCCTCAGTGCCGTGTTTGCTGAAAATCAAATTCAGCACATCGGGACAAACACCTAATCATTGAGTCATTGAGTCAACCATCGACTCGTCCATGATGCAAAGCATTCCAAAAGCTGACGCTGGCCCAAACTGGATCACGGCAGCATTAATCAATTAAAGCGGAACATCTTGTAAAGAAAAAAGAAAAAAGTGTTGCAAAGTTTTTAACTTATAGTAATGTCATATATTTGTCATGCTTAAGTCGTTGGAGGAATAAGTGCAGTGGCCCTGGCTCCTGTGGTTCTGGGAGCCATTGGTTTCACCTCAGCTGGGATAGCAGCAGGATCCCTCGCTGCAAGCATGATGTCTAGTGCAGCCATCGCCAGCGGAGGAGGGGTGGCAGCTGGAAGCCTAGTGGCGATCCTACAATCTGCAGGTATTTTGATTGGATTCTAGTTTTAAACTGTTAATTTACTTGTGGTCTTAAATAAGATACAGCAATTCTGTTTAAGATAGTAGCAGTCCAACATCACTGACCAGATTATAATTATTAATATTATTATTTTATTATTATATTTTTTGTCTGCAAACAAAAAAATACTTTAGGGGGTCATCCTACCGCTGTATTTTAAATCATAGTATACCTTAAAGTAGGCGTGTCCAACGTGCGGCCCAGGGGCCATTTGGGACCCCTGCACAGATTTTGAGCGCAGATGGAAACTTTTTATTTTCAATTAGGGCAAAGTTATAACAGCTTTAAATCTTACAATTGAAAACGTTAGGTATAACAGTGATACTCTTTTAATAACCACACTTTTTATATTCTCTTTAACTTCATAGCAAATAGAACCTCATTAATCTGATGACCTTCACTCAGTTACACACTTTGGTGCATTAAATTTTGATTGAATTCATTTATTAAAAATTGTGAAATATGGAAAGTGTTGTCACAAAAATACTGAGCAAAATCCTTATATTGTTAAACCAAAAATAATTCAGTTATTTTTCCAGTCGAGTCCAAAATCATTTGTAAACTAAATGACCATCTTTCGATCAGGCAAATGAGGAAACCCTTTTTTTTTTCTTTTGGCTCTACAATGATTTACACATCCCTTTCCTACTGAAAATCATAGCTAGATAGATAGATAGATAGATAGATAGATAGATAGATAGATAGATAGATAGATAGATAGATAGATAGATAGATGCGTGCTGACTGACCATTTTAATGGTCAGAGTGTCAGTTTTGGGCCCCCCCTCTGTCCTGGGACAATTGATCCGTTTGACCCCCCTGTCGGCGGGCGTGGAGAGCAAACCTGGAGCACAGGGCAGCAGGGACAGTTCTTGAGATCCGGGGGCTGTAGTAAATCCAGCAGCTAGCAGAAGCCTTACTTGAAGCACAGAGTTAGCAAGAAATCCAGCAGCTAGCAGAGGCTTCACTTGAGGCACAGAGGAGGCAGGAAATCCAGCAACAAAACAGGGAACAAACCAGGCTGACAGACGTGGAGTGAGTGGAGACTGATGAGAACAGGACTAGACAGGCTTGGTTTTGGTAGAGACTGAAGACGAGCCAGCGGGGAAGAGAAGACTGAGGGAGGCTTATGTAGGGAGGCTGGCAGGTGGAGTGAATTCTGACTAATTAGTGCCTAACAGGTGTGACTGATTGCTGAGGGATTGGAGGGTAAGCTGAGTGAAAGGAGGAGGAACTGAAAAACAACAGGGAAAAAGGCCAGACCAAAACTAAACCACGACAATATATATATATATATATATATATATATATATATATATATATATATATATATATATATATATATATATATATATATACCCTTAACCCCCTAGTTGCTCCCCAGGCGCCACACAGTGGCAGCCCACTGCTCCCTGGGGGGATGGGTTAAGATTGAGAAGTGAATTTCTCCATTGTGAGATCAATAAAGTTCAATTATTATTATTATTATTATTATTATTATTATTATTATTATTATTATTATTATTGCCTGGACCTTAGTCCAAAAGAAAACTTGAGAGAGGGCATCAACTATGTTGCCTCTGAAGCAAAAGCTATAAATGTGGAAGTGTGGAATGCCCTGTGCTGTAAAACTGTTCACAGAAGAAGTTTCCACAAACAGGTACTCAGCAACTAAATATTAGTTGAGTGATTCGAAGAAAAGCTAAATCTAAAACCAATTTTCAGTTTTTACAGTAAGTTAGATCTGAGTTAGATCTAAAAAGCATTGGCTTAATTTAATTTGACCTGTAGATGTGGCACTGCCTGCTAACATATACTGACTTTGTAGAATTTTATGCTGCTCCTCTGTTGCTTGACCATTTAAATAAAACTACTGATGTCGGGTTGGGGGGTTTCTGCAGGTGCTGTTGGTCTATCAGCGACAGCCTCTGCAGTTGTTGCCAGTGTTGGAGCTGGTGTTGGAGCTGGTGTTGGAGCCGCTATCGGGAAGGTAGCAGGCAAAGGCCACGAACAACAGGATGAGGAGGAGGAGAAGAAGAAGAGGAAAAAGAAGAAGAAGGATCAGAATAAAGAAGACAAAAACAATGATGATGATGATGATGACGATGATGATGATGGTATAGAAGAAAAAGGGCAAGAACTGGAATAATTTTTCTCCCACACTAATATTTTTGTTTACTTGCTAATCTGCACGTTGTCTCGGTATTAATGGCCCGTCCTTACATTTTTCACTGATGTGTTGTATACACTGATATCACAATGTAATTGGTGCTAAAACACTACAGCTAATTAGATCTAAACTGTATTTTTGCATTACAATTTTTAATTTTCTTGCCTTCACGTTGTCTCTATAAATTCCTTTCAACAAGAACACAATAATTAGGATTTATTCCATTTCATTATTTTGAGCAATAAATATTTATTTGAAATATACTTTGTGTGCTTCTCAAAGGAACATGTTTATTCAGTCATCAACTTGTGTTTAGTGATGGTTTAAACCTTCTAACGGAGACATAACAAGACATAAGAGTCCTGCAAAACCTTAATAACAAATGGTGATCAATCACTTTTCTTTTGTTTATAAAATGCAATGACATCACAAGTGAGCATTTTTAATTTCTCACTACAGGTCTTTGCAGCAGACAAAAACTTCTGTGTCCCAAAGGACAGTCCTGCAAAGCTGTTAAAAATTCTATCGTGATTGTGTTTCTTTTGTTTCTTGCCACAAATCTACAACATCTTGCATGCTTCTACATAAAGAAAATATCACAAACACGAGCAGAGACTAGATCAGGTTTTGGAATTGGACTGGTAGGATTAGCAAGCCTAAACAAGCACCTGCAGAATAATGAGTAAATATCTTCTGGGAGCTTCAGAAAGTTGTACTTTTTAGTCTGTTTTGTACATGACTGTGTAACTGGCTGGTTATGACAAAAAGTTGTATTACCCTGCAAACTGTGCAGACAACTGCACTTACACATCTTAACAAATAGGGGTCCAGAAGTTTGGTATTGTTATACTGGAACAATGGAACAGCAGCCCTACATTAACCTGCAGGTTCAAATAATTTACAGGTTAATGTACAGATTGCTTTCTGTAACTGTACTAGTTCTTACCAGGTATTTTCTATTAGTATTTACTATTTCAACATCAAATTAATTTCATTAAAGCCCAGTTTTCTCCTTTATACTTCTTCATATAACAATGTGATTTTTCTGGAAGCCAAGTGCAGCCAGAAAAGCAGTAGTCAGAGACACAGTAACTACAGCACCATCACAAAAGGTATGACTATTAAAGCTTTTCTAAGTTCTTGCGGTTTAAAAGTTCCTTTTAAGGTAAAAAAAAAAAAAAAAAAGGCAAACTCATATCTTAAACTTACTGAGAAGAACAATAGGAGTAAAATAATAAAAGTGTAAAAATAGGCCTTATTATAATGGCACAAACTCAATCAGATACTCATTTATAATCAAAATATGGAATAAATGGCACTCAATTTATAATAATTCATGATTCCTTAAAGGTCGGTTAGGAAAAAGTATCTACCCATTAGATGTTGAAAGGTTGATGGAATTATTGAGTACCTTTAATCAGTTTCTGCACTTTGTTAATTCAGTTTGTGTGGTTTACACATTCAGAACGATACTCGTGGCCAATCAAACTTAGTAAAAGTTTGTGCATGTGTGTATAGTTGTTTTGTTTTTGCTGTTTTTTTTGACTGGGCAGCTTCGATTGCTTCCTGATACGTGATGCGTTTAAAGGAAACTTGGACCTCGATGCGGTGCAGAGGTGCGTGGCAGAGTTAGATGACATAGCCACAATAGTCGCATACATGTGGGTCAATAAAGAACTATTAGATGTTTACTTGTTGAAACAAAGCATTTAAGCAGTCTTGTTTTGCTTCAGACAGATGGGACCATTTTTTGAGTTCCTTCCGAGGGACTGTGAAATTTTGACAAGACTAAGATTTGATCATACTGGGTTAAATAAAACATTTTTATTAAAGAAAAGTGAAACAGATGAATTTATAGAATGTAAAGTAATAGAAAATGTAGAACATATTATTATATTGTAGGAAACATGATGAAGAAAGGATAAGATTAAAACAAAAGACAAGACAAATAGGAAGGGAATGGAATTTGAAAGGATTAATGGGAACAACAGGAGAGGGGACAAAGGAAATACAGAAAGCTGTTATTAAATATCTTAAGAATTATACTATAAGATTAAAAAGTGTATAGATGTGTGCGTGTGTGTATATATATATATATATATATATATATATATATATATATATATATATATATATATATATAGATATAGATAGATAGATAGATATTATAAATGTAGTTATAAGTAATCATCACATTAATATGGCCCATGTTAAATACTCCGGTACAGTATGTGGCGGTATGCAGCTAAAAGTTAAGGGTGCAATCTGCCATTAAACCAAAAGAAGAAGAGGGACTGCGAACGCATTTAAAAAATAGAATATAGTAGGTGGAACCATAGACATAATATAAGAGTAGACGCGTCATTGGGCGGGTTCTGCCTATGCTGTGATGCGTCAGAGCGTCCGCCATCTTAAATGTGGCAAATCGGCAGTTACTCAGTCACTTAAACAGTATCAGAGGGACTTTAATCTCTGAATATACTTTGTATTCGTAGTATTTCTTTTTTGTAATATTACAAGTTTATTTTCGTACCCTTTAGCTTCATTCTCCTGAATTTATTCTCCTAAAGAATAAAAATAATTAAAATAATCTAACCTGGCCCTATTACTCCAGGAGTGAAATAATTCTGCAAACTGTGATTATTCTGGAAATGTTCCCCCTTAATTCTCATAATATGATGTTTTTATCATAACATTATCACTTTTGTGTTTGTTAGTTTATTTTTACTTTAGGACTTTTTTTCCTCATATTATTAATTTTACCTCTTTAATACTCACCCAAAAAGTCTGTTCCTAAAGGTTCACATGTGACACGGGTTTATTAAATAATGAAGACCTCAATGTTTAGATTTAACAAATTTATCCTTATATTCATAACACATAAACACACACACATACATACATATATATATATATATATATATATATATATATATATATATATATATATATATATATATATATATATATATGTGCGTGTGTGTGTGTATTTATTGCAGCACAGGAATGAGGCATCTTTTCTGATTCACGTTCACAATAACAGAACTCGACTTTTTTCTGCCACATACAATATGGCGGTGACGTTGACGTGCGAACCTGCGCCCTATGACGCGTCTACGTATATGATGTCTATGGGTGGAACCATAGAGCTACACACTCATGTACAGTAGGTGGCGGCATAGACATAATATAAGAGTAGACCCCGCATTGACTGTCGCTGCGCAGGAATTACGGGCGCCACCTTGGGGCGGTCGACTTGATACCTAATCCTGCTGATTCAAGCTGACACACTAATGATGCCTCAGCACTGTGCGGCTCATTTTTGTTTAAATCGAGGGACTATTTATGTCAGGGCTCGAGGGATAACTTTCACAAGCAAGATGAAAAGACATTGTTTATATTTTTGATCAGAATGTAAGTTTTCTATAGGAGATACAAAGTTGTTGTTAGACATTAGTGAATAAACAGCATATATATATATATATATATATATATATAGTGAACCCTCGCTATATTGCGGTTCACCTTTCACGGTCTCGCTGCTTCACGGATATGCATTGATGAGCCGTTCATTACAGTTCTCATCAGGTGGCGTGTCGGTTTATACGAATCTTTTTGCCCAGAAGAAAAAAATAGTGACAACTACTGATAAAAATGTGTTCTTCTCCCGAAAAAAAACTCACCTGCATCGCGGGCTTTAGAAGAAAAAAACGCTACAGAGCGGAGTCACGGATGCAGCGCCTCAGTCAAAAGAGCAGTGAAATACACACGAGTCACTATTTGTCCTACTGTACTTTGTATTTTTTTATATTAATTTTTCATTTTCTCCCGTTCTAATCCAATGACTCGGGTCGCGGTGGGCCGCGCTGATCTCCGCAATTTGAAGCCTTAGTTCGTATTGATTAAAATTATTATTTTACAGCTTATTTGTAAATAATAATAAAAAAACGTTTATATAGTACTTTCATTTGTTAAATGCTTGGGCCGGTAAAAAGGTTTTGTTCTATGGTTTCAATATACTATAGTGTATTTCATTGTATATAATAATTGTAAAAAAATAAATAAAGGTTACTACTTTACAGATTTCGCCCATCACGGGTTCTTTTTGGGAAGTATATGTACATATGTACATGTACAAATGTGTTTGTTTATATAGCAATAAAAAAAAATGAAAAATGTGTGCGTGGCTGTGTTTTGAAACATACATACATCATGTCAGAATATTCTATTACTTTTAACCCCACTAAGATTATTTAAACGCATTGGACCATTTGTTATAATAGCTATAGTTTTAAAGTTTTAAGCAAAACAAATGTGAAAATTAGTTCAACATTAAACGAGTTATAGTTGATTAAAATTGATTCTGCACCTGGTTAACACATTAGACTTAGCGGAGTTGTCGACCGCCCCAAGATGGCGCCCCTAAATCTCGTCAGCGCCTATAGGCGAGAGCGGTCGATGCGGGGTCTACTCTTTATATATGTCTATGGGTGGCGGTATGCACCTATAAGTTGTTTGCAATCCGCAAAGGAAAAGAAGAAGAAGAAGAAGAAGACTGCGAACGCAGCACCAGGAAGTTCGTTTTTTCACCCAGTATCACGGTATCCGCACCACATCAGCTGTTTTCTGTCTCAAATCTCCGCCACAAGTAGGCCCTGTAGTTAAATTATGAGTAAGTAAAATTAATTATTTGATTTCAAAGCACCGATAAAAGCCTGATAAGAGTTACCAAATGATTTCAACCGAGATGTTTTCAGAGAACGCCTTTTCATGAAGCACCACTAACCTTTCTTATGTTATTCATTTCGCATTTGTAGCTATTTTTGTGTTTAATAGGAAAACAAAAAAAAAATAAAGAAAATCATTAAGCTTTCGGATAATTTTAAGCTATTTTCTGTGTGTTTCACTCCGTTTTTACAAATCGGTTTTAATGTGTAGGCTAATAAACATTGGAGTTGGCAAAGAGACAAGTTACTCATAATAATTTTCTTGTGTTTCAGAAAAGATTTTAGCCATTACTGGAGGTGCAGGTATGACATCAGTATTTCATGTCTGGTATCCTGAAATAGACTGTGTGTGTGTGTGTGTGTGTGTGTGTGTGTGTGTGTGTGTGTGTGTGTGTGTGTGTGTTACTTGCAGTAGAGTGAGAACACTCTTTGCCCTTTTTACTAGTAAAGTCAGGACCTTTTGTTTGTCTTCACTTTTATTCTGGGTTAGGTTTAGCACTATGGTGTCAACTAGGTTTAGGTGAAGGTCAGGGTATAGGCCATAGAAATGCCAGAAGATTAATGGAAGTCAAGGCAGTGTCCTCACAATGCACATTAAACAAGGATGTGTGTGCGTAAACTTACTACATCTGAGTGAAAAATTGTTTTGCACGTTTTACTAGCAAAGTGAGGACTCTGATGTAAAGTGAGAACCTTTTTTTTGGTCCTCACTTGACATTGCCAGGTTCTTATTTGTCCAGAAGGAAAGCAGAAACCTCTGCATGGCTTGACAACTGAGTTCTGTCTCATGTGACTTCATTTTTTTTTTTCACTTCCTTGTAATGTGTCCTGTCTGGCTGTGCAGCATTAAGAATTGCTGTCTTAATGCAAACAGCTTTAGTTTCACAAGTGGGGCATTACTGCTCTCACTATAGTGCTCCGCCTCGGCTTGAAATATACATATATATACTGTAGCTGCAGCAATATGAACCTCACATCTCAAGCTGAAGCTGTTCTTTTGCAGGACAATGATCCTGAACACAGCAACATGCTCCAGTAGAGTGGCTAAACAAGAAAATAAGTCTTGAAATACTTTAAAAAAGCCGTGCAGATAAAAAGTACCCTATTGCTGTACTTAGAAATTCCTTCACAGTGATGTGAGAAACTATCTAGAGTCACACCTACTCTTTTATTCCTCAGTGTCTCTTGTGCTTAGGCTGATTTTTAACATAATATGTTTTTTGTTCATAAGTTGCAGGAGGAATAGGTGCAGTGGCCCTGGTTCCTGTGGCCTTGGGGGCCATCGGTTTCACCTCAGCTGGGATAGCAGCAAGCTCCGTTGCTGCAAGCATGATGTCTAGTGCTGCTGTTGCCAACGCAGGAGGGGTGGCAGCAGGAGGTCTGGTGGCTGTTTTACAATCTGCGGGTATGTTGTTGCAGAAAATGTATAAAACTGCGCATATGTAGTGGAGAAGTTGGTCCACGACTTGTTGGTAACGAATGCACAGATCTGTATGAACATGCATACAGAAATTCAGTGTCTGGGAACTCTGTTCCACCTTAAGGATGTTTCTTTATCATGCCATAATCCATATCCTTAAATCTGGCTTTCAGCTACTTTTATTAGAACCTCAAGATAAGTTTTGGCAAGGAGTCACTTCCTAGGATAGTTTAAAAGGTTGCTTCAATTCAAACCACGGCACCGATGTTGGAGAAAAGGTAGAAACACCTTGAGATCAAAAGCTGGACTGAGAAATAATTGTTTTTATTTCTGGAGCTAAATCTCCTCTTCCTGGATGTGGTTATAATTGTATTAACGATCCCATTCTGAACATAGCAGGCAAATCCAACCCACATCCGATCCTTTAGCCCATATCCATTTTTTTTTTTTTTTCAGAGATGCTAGTATCTGCTATTCGTGCGATAATCAGTTTTGGGTATTATTTTTGGATTGTTCAATTGACACAGAAATGGAAACTTAAAGGAGGAGAAAAGGAAGGGAGAGAGGGGAGGAAAAACATTAAAAGGGACAGAAGAACTTTTAGCTCGCCGTCTGCTCTGTGCTTGGCTCTCTCTCTCTCTCTCTCTGCCTCCTCCCCTGCCCGCCCTCAGTAGATCTTCAGTGTTATAGTTGGCTGGCTTCTGCAGCTGAGCGTCTCATGAAGTATGAATAGACAGAGCCAAAACTATTTTTTTGTGTTCTTGCCACCCTGACTACAACAACAACATTCTCTGTTCTTGTGGAGTATGTACAAACGTAGGTTCGCCTACCCCCCCCCCCCCCCCCCCTCCCCCGTCCCCCATCAAGAACAGCCGTCCTTCAACCTGCCTCACAGTGCGACATAAGACTTCTGAGTTAGAGCTGCAGCCAAAGATTTCTCCAAGATTTTTCTACAGTCCCTGCTTTTCGTCTCAGCGCCCAAAGATCACACAGTGTGTACCGGGCACTGAACGTGAAAACGCTGCTTCAAAAGGCGGCACTGTGTCCGAACTTGGCTAACAACGACCGGCACAACCCAAAATTCGGTGTCAGAACTTACTGACCACTTAACATAGCCATGAGTTAGTAGGAAGAACCAGTGGGTTGCACCTACAGTTTGACCCCAAATAATTCAAATCCTTAGGGATTTAAGATTTAGACTAATCTTTTAGTTTGAGCGACATATGTCTTCTGTATGGAAGTAATATTAATATCTTGGAGTGATCCTGCTCCCCCATCTGGTAGAGAGCTAAAGATTAGTGATAGCAAATAAGCCTTCCCAGTGCCGGCGCCACGCCTTATC
This sequence comes from Fundulus heteroclitus, assembly GCF_011125445.2. Taxonomy (NCBI): domain Eukaryota; kingdom Metazoa; phylum Chordata; class Actinopteri; order Cyprinodontiformes; family Fundulidae; genus Fundulus; species Fundulus heteroclitus. The sequence continues at coordinate 13,116,363 of NC_046379.1, read as the reverse complement.
CGCACTCCGCACTTCGCACTGCGCATAGGGCAAAGTTTTAGGGGCACTAAATGAAGTCACAAGTTGATAAATGGAAAACGGCTAAAGCTGTTACTTTTTTCTATGTGCAACCCACACACATGCATCTATAATTTCTGGAGCTTGTCTGGACTGTAGTGTGAACCTATTTTTTTTCTCTCTCTCTCAGCCAAAAGAAGATCCACTGTACATTTAATCATTTCCTTTTTAAAATAAAGAATGAATGACGGCTAATAAATCAATGTTATTTATCTTTAGGACTTAAATGTAACACGTTTTAGATGTTGAATAGTCTATGTTTTATTAATCTGTGTTTACTTAACTTCTTGCTGCACACTTCAGAGCTTGTCTGTTTGATTCTCTGGACAAAACTAATAATATTGTGTGGCTTTCTGCAGGTGCTGCTGGTATCTCAGCGACCACCTCTGCAGTTGTGGCTGGTGTTGGAGGTGCTGTTGGAGCCGCTGTAGGGAGAATATTCAGATGAAAGGAGAAGAAAAATAGTGAAAAAAAGTGTCATTAACTGGTATGACATGAACTGTTTTGTTCAACAAAGTTGTCTTAGTATTGTCTGTTCTTTATTAATTTACTGGTTGGATAAACTAAGATCATCATCGGTTAATTGATGTTGAAGCTACAGTTAAAAAATAACAGCACAAACTAGCTACTTTTAATTATTTTGCATTACATTTCGGCTTCTCCCTAGACACTAAATTGGTTGTATGTTTACTGGCCTTGTGAATTTATTTTATCTTGAAGTGAGGCAAAAAGTCCAAAATATAAAACACCTTGTTTTATGGTCACTAATATGTTGTGCAATGAACACATAATTGTCGTACATTTACAAGTCTCTGGTTTTCATTGAGTACTTGACAAAGGATAAATAGCTTTTGTTCATTAACTCTGTTTCAGTGTTTTTAAACATATTTGCACTTGCACTTTGTTGAGCTTTCAATAAAGGTCTTAATGTGTGTAATCAAATTACTTTTCTCTTAAATCATTTTTTTCTTTGAATAAATCTAATTCCATCTTAACTGAGTTTTTTTATTTAGCTCCTTATCACATATCTACAACAGTTTGCGTGCCTCAACATAAACACATATGGAACGTTAGTCGAGATTAGATAATGTTTTATGTGAATGAGAACAAAAAGCCTAGATGATGCTTAAAGACCTGCTGCACATGAGTAAGTATATTTTATGTGCTGTACGTTTTACTTCCTTCTGGGCATGAGTGTTTAATCGGTTGGTTGTGACAAAAAAAAAAAAAAAAAAAGAAACGTTGATTCTGGATTATGCTGCCACCAGTGCAGACAACTGGATTGACACATGTAGACCAACAGGGGTCCAGATGTTTGGAACAATTTATAGGTGGCCAAATCTGGGAGATTCATTAATCCTACAATCAAACAGTCGATTTTTTTCCCCCCAGCACTTCATGGTTACTTTCTGTGATTTACCAAGTACTCTTAACGGGGCTTTCCTGGAAGTTACCAGATAATTTCCCAATAGTCACTTGCCACTTTCTTGTTCCAGATAATTCATATATTAGCAGCTGTTGTCTTTGAGTTTACAGGTTACTTGTCTTGACTTTTCTAGAACATATTCCTGAAACTTTCACGAACCTTACTAATTATTTTACCCCAACCTAGCAGGTACTTTAGAAATTAAAGGAACTTGGATGTTAAATTATGGAATTTACCAGGCACTTTCCTGGACATATCAGTGCATGCACTTACTACATACTTTCCCTGTAACTTGCAATGAGCTTTTACTTTCCTGTAACTTGACTTGCACTTTCCTGAAACATTTCTAGAACTTACCAGGCATTTTTCTAGAACTTTCTGGGTATGTTCAGGAGCTAAACTGTATTATGAGAATACTAGTATCTAATAAGTTGCATAAAAGATTCAATAAAAGTTTCCTAGTAAGTTCTAGGCAAATACGTGGTAAGTTCCATCAAGCCACCTCCAAGGACCAGAAAAGTACCAGGTAATGGTTGGGAGACAATAGGACTAAGAAAAATAACACCACCGATGCCATGGACAGTGCAGACAACTGTCCCTGTGGTTCTACGCTCCTTCTGGAGGAGTGAATGCTGCTTGTCAAGACTTGATGCAATCTACTGTGTTTCCTTAGATAGGACATTTTTTGACCAATCTGTATAATCTGATTGAATTTGGCTTTGGAAAGTGCATTGAGGTGACATGTTTCATCAACTGGCGCTATATCCACAGGTAGCTGCTGTTAGACTTTACGATCTCTGATGCTCACAACAAACTCAATATGTGTTAACAAAAAGCTAATGGATGCACAGGTTCTGATCGGATCATTGATCATTTACACCGTCTCACAGATTGTGATCTCCATTTGCACATATCTGGGTGTTGCTTATACAATAATTTTCTCACATAACTGAGTAAATCGACTGCTGTAATTCCTCTGTTTAACAGAATATTGCATTTTTATATCTGATTATCATTAGTCTCTCTGATGCTAATTTACACTTGCACACGCAAAGAGAGAAGCAAATACCAAACACGCTTCGTCTCTATTGAGAGAAGGGGTTATTGAGCATAAATGCAAGCAGTTATACATGTTCTATATTCACAACTTATGATCACAGGCACAATGTTTTTTTTTCTTTCTGCCTTCTCAGAATGATGAGCAGAAACAGCATTACCTCCAAATTTTGAAAACACCAACAGCAGCACCCGCACATAGCAAATGACCTTCAGCAGGTTGTATTTTGTCAACTTCAGGTCAACATCCACGTTACCTTTTCTGTCCAAAACTTTGGAGAAAATTGTTTCTCCCCAGCTCAAGGCTTGTTTAGATGAAAATAGAGTTTTGGAAGTCTATCAGTCTGGTTTTAAAACATATCATAGCACTGAATCTGCTCTTTCAAAAGTTTTTAATGATCTCTTGTTGACCATGGATTCCGGAAACTGTGTTCTACAGTTGCTTTTGGATTTGACAGCTGCTTTTGACACAGTAGACCACGACATTCTTATCTCATGACCAGAGCAGTGGGTGGGTATCACTGGCTCTGCTTTACAGTAGTTCAGAGCCTACCTCACCAATAGGAGCTTCAGTGTCATGTTGGATGAATTTTACCTCTGCATCAGCTGCCTACCCCTGTGGCATACCCCAGGGCTCCATTCTTGGTCCTCTCCTGTTCGCTCTGCATTTACTGCCACGTGCTGCTACTTTAAGGAAGCATTACATGCCATTTCATTTGTATGCTGATGACTGCCAAGTCTATTTTCCTCTAAAACATAAGCGTTCTGTTCAACCTCTACTTCATTGTCATCATAGAAGACATCAGGAGATGAAGGGCTCTGAATTTTCTCAGTTTTAATGAAAAAAGAGACTGAGGTGATGCTTTTTAAATCCTCAAATGCAGACTGTAGGAGCCATTTATAGTTGTTGGTGTTTAGGTATGGTTGGTTTCTGGTTTATTTGTTTTGGGTGGCGGTGTTTTGTTTAGGTTGACACACTGACCTATGTTCTGCTCTACCACTGGTGGCGGTGTGGAGGGGAAGGCTTTATAGGTGCGATGTGAGAGGGCAGAAAGGATTTGGGTGACGGGAGGTCATACGGTTTTTACCGCTTTCTTTGGCACACAATAGCCTGCGTCCACTGGTTAAATTCTGTTATATCCACACTCTCCATAATTACCTGTCCATCTCACTTGTAAAGACCGCCACTCGTATTGTTTGGATAGTTTGTTCATATACAAACTTACTTCAATAAATGGGAACGCCCATACCTTATCTCCTGGTTTCAACATCATTTGTAAGCGCGTTAAATTCCAGATTCCCCGCACCCAGAAGCGACAAAAGGTGGTTGATAGTCGCTACACAGACTTTGATGCATTAAAATCTGCTGTGAATTAAATAGTTAAAAATCGGCTAATTACAGCCAGTGTTTTCAAAGAACAACTGAATGTCATCCTGGACTTCTATTCTGAAGTTGAAGCTTCAGAATAGAAGTCCAGTTGTTTTATTTTTTAACTTCCATCTCTTTCCATGCTTGCCAAGCTGTCCAGAAAAGGTAGCTTGTTGTTGACATCCTCTCTGGTAAACTTGATGTTGTTGTTCCCTAAGATGATGTGTCATAGTGAAAGCTTATACTTCTTTTGCCCGGATTTTGACACACGTGTCGTCCACATATCTGAACCGGTGGCAATTGGTGCATCTTCCCTATTATCAGCTGGCAAGATGGTGATACTTTGGTCCTGGCTAAGAGATGTTATGGCTTTCCTTTCCTGTGGTGTGAGGTTAGAAGGAGGTGGTTCGCCGTTGGGGAGGGTAGTAGTTATTTTCCTCCTGAGTTGTTCTGCCTCTGTTTCCATCAGATTTAGTGGCGGTGATGAGTTCTACAAAGGGTATTTCTTGAGGAGAAATGGAAAAATTCAGGCCTTAACCCAATACTTCCACCTCTAGCTTCATCAGCGACCTGCAGGACAAATTTGTAACCCACTTGTCCTGAACATTGGTTGTTTAAAAGGGTCTGACACTCTTTGTTTTGTAATATTAGTTTAGCTGCTATCAGGAAGTGACGCGGGTATAAATTCAGTGCGTTACATTATCGGATGCGTGGAATATCTACTACTTCCAGTTCAATTTATAGCATGTCGGCTGTTTGCAATCCTTAACATTAATGCTCTGAGTGTTACGTTAATGACTGTAAGTTACCACGTTCTGTGCTTTGTTTATTCATTACACATTAAGCTTGTTGGTACGAGCTGCTAAGATAAACCTGGGACGTCCAGGAGGCTTTCCCGTATTTGAGACCTAACTGTCTCAAATACGTTCTTGCATTGTCTAAGCAAAGCGATGTGATGTTTACATAATTTGTCTTTTTGGATATATTTGAGTTTATTTGGTTTAAACCTCTACTGTTGGAATATATTTTTGGCCTAATGGCAATTCATTTGTTATTACGGACTACTGGCACTGGCAACACCGAGCACTGAGGTGAAATAAACCTGCTAACATCAACAGTTAATGGAGTCAAAGCCTCTTTATCTTCCTACCTGTATCCTGACTGATACACCATCTTATTGGATGTTAAGACCTAAAAGAACTAGCCTTTAACCTATTACTCCCTAACATTGGTGTTGGTGGCCTCCTGTTGTATTCTACCTTGTGCAATTGTTGCTTTCTTTCAGACTTTCAGAAGCTCCATCGATTTATTAATTTTCAATAAAGCAACTTCTCGTCTTTTTTTCTGTTATTGGCAACTTCACATGGAAGCAGTTCTCCAGTTACTGAGGGAGCTGTGATTCACTTTCCACTTCCACAGTCTCACAGACAGCTGCTCTGCCTCATCCTGGCCGCAAACCCCGCTATGAAGCTTTATAGCCGCCCGTAGTTTGAATAGTTGGAAAATTATGTGGGTTTGAATGCATTTTTTACACGGTACGCTGTCAATTCAGTGAGCTTCAGTATAGCTGCGAGACCCGGCCCATGAAGACCGGGTCCTTTAAAGCGTGCAGCGCTGGATTAGGGCCTTCAGGCATGATTTGAGACTCCGTGTTGGATTGCTTTGGTCTGGATAAAGAAGCAACCAATCTTTCTGCTCGCCTCACCCTGTTTCTCTTGATAAGCAGGCGAAGTGATTCTGCTAAAGAGTGTCATTATGAAATAAAAAGTTCATTGTGAAAAACACCATAATGAAAAAGAAAGAGGAGTTTAAAAAATGACATTTTGAAATAAAAACTGATGGAATTAGAGAGAAAATACCTGCTGAACTTTGTTAGTCAAGCCATCAAGCTGAACAACTCCTCTCTTGGCGGAAGGTGGAGCTGATAGGAAGATGGACAAGGGTCACCCCCCCTCTCTCCTTTGCACAACTTGTGCAAAACAGTACTTGTTGTCACTCGTGCAATAATTTTTTTATCTCTCACTGTGCAATAATACATGCCAACTACTGTGTAGTTTGGGTAATTTTTTGATTTATTTATCATATTCCAGGACATTACAACTTTTTATGCTCTGTTGCACTATATACACTCTGTTTATATTGTATTTTATTTTCTGTTGTATTCTATCTTTAATGGCTCTAATATGGTCAAAGGGCTCTAATTTTGCCCTTTGACCATATTCGATTGTTGCTGCTAAGCCAATCAGATCGCTGTATTGTCAGCTGAGCGAGTTCAACCACTTCATCATGGCTGCGCCCGTAAAGGGTTGTAAACATTTGTTTCCAGACGAAGAAAGCCCAATAATAGCATTTTCTGGTGCCAGTTGAGAGAGATCTTGATGGCAAGGAAAAAGAAATAGCCCAGACCATCCATCATTCATTTTCTAACACGCTTATCCCTGCTGGATTCATGAGGGGTGCCGGTGCTGATCTCCAGCTGTCAATGGGCGAGAGGCGGGGTATAAACTGGACAGGGTTTATACTAAAGTCTAAACAAAAAATGGATATTGTGAAAAATATGAACGTGAGATAAATGTTTTATTATTATTATACACATTTGTAAAGTAAGGTGAAAATATTTCATCATAATGAGCTGATAACTTTCTAACCATTCCGTTAAATATGTTTTTCTTATTTATTTAAATAGATATTATTTTTCCATAATTTTTTATTTATTTATTTTATTTTGATATCAGCTGTTTGCTTGTATGGGTGATTAGTCATACAAGCTGGGCTGGGCGGATAAAACTTTCTATTCCCAGAAAACGAAACCTACAGACTCCACAAAAAAGAAGAAGAAGAATAAGAAGACCCATAGGCACGGACCAAAACAGACTGGGTTGGAGAGGAGGATTACGAGCGGAGTGAGAAGTTGGTAGGAGCTGAGAATTGTTTGGCGGATTGCATAAACTGTACATTGAATGTAGCTTTATGGCTTCCACATCAGGTGGAAATAGTGGAGAAGAAATGGAGTGGATGATGTCTAGGTCTGCAAGGAGAAAGCGAGAAATGAGGCAAAGACAGGAAAGAGATAGAAGTTGGTCAGATGGGAGTGAGATTAGAGAGGAAAGAAGTAAAAAGACAAAAACAAAAACAAGCCCGGGAAAACAAGTGCAGGGAGAGAGAGCAAATGGGGAAGAGGAGTGGAAAGTTACAGTCGAGTTCAAAGAAGAGGGAGGACATTTACATCCGGTTAAACTAACTAAAGCAATAGAGAAAGAAATTGGACAAATCAAGTCAGCCAGGATTATGAATAATAGAAAGATATTAATTTATGCTGTTAGTAAAAAACAAAAAGAACAGATTCTCAAAATGACAAATTTGGTAGGTGAGAGAGTCAAAACATTCATCCCTGGCGCAGCTGCAAGATTAAGAGGAGTGATTACAGGTGTTCCCATTGACATGACAGTTGATGAAATCAAACAAGAGATTAAAGGAGGCAAAGTTGTTGAAGCTACAAGGATAAAACATAAAAGGGATGGAGTTGTTAAAGACACCATGGCAGTAATATTGCAGTTTGAGAATGTTGTACCAGAATCTGTGCAGATTGGCTATATAAACTTCAGGGTCAGAGAATACATTCCCAATCCAATAAGATGTTATATTTGTCAGAGAATGGGTCATGTAGCTAAGGAATGCAAAGGGAAAATAAGGTGTGCAAGATGTGGAGGTTCGCATGAGTATGGAAAATGTGAGAAAGACGCCAAAGTTAAGTGCTGTAATTGTGGAGGATAACACAGTGCAGCATATGGTGGGTGCATAGTTCAGAGGGAAGCAAGGCAAGCACAAAGAATAAAAATAACAGAGAAGGTGTCATATGCTGAGGCATTAAGGAAAGTTAGAAAAGAAAGTATAAATAACTTGGTAAATAAAGAAACAATTCAAGAAGTTTTAAATCAGGAAAATAAATCACAAAGAAAGGAAAAGCAAACCATTGTCAGTTCAACAGATGAAAGTAATTTATGTAAACACAAATGTAATGTGGATAAAAATACAATGGTGGTGAAAAAAGATAATTTTGTGGCATTTATCTGTCACATTATAAATGTTACAGTGCAAATGAAGAAGAAAAGTGATAAAATCAAAACGGTTGTAGAAGCAGCAGGAAGGTTTCTAGATATGAAAGAGGTCCAAGCAGATCAAATACACAAACTTCTGAGTACAGTTGGAAATGATCAAGAAAAGGATAAAAAAAAAAAAAAAAAAAAAAAAAAATGGTCATACATATTCTTCAATAGAATGCTAGGAGTCTTATAGTAAATGGTCAAGAATTAAAAAAATATATACATAAATTAGAAATAGTTCCAGATGTTATTTGTGTTCAGGAAACTTGGTTAAAACCATCTTTGGATTTTAAAATTCCTGGTTACAGTTCAGTCAGAAGAGATAGGAGAAACAACAGTAATGGAGGAGGTTGTGCAACTTTCAATAAAGATGGATTGGCATATAGAGAACATCAAGTTCCTGGGCAGTATGAATGTGTAAGTGTAGAAATATTTAATTTGGAAAAAATTGGTAATATTAGGATTTTCAACTACTATAATCCATGTAAAAAGTTGGAAAGTGAGGTATTTAATAAAATTTCAGGATCAATAACGAGAAGAGAAGTTTGGTGTGGGGATTTCAATGCACATAATAGCCTATGGGGAAGCAGACAGACGGATAATAATGGTAAAATAGTGGAAGAAATAATGGATGAAAGGTCACTGGTGTGTCTTAATAATGGACAAGGAACAAGAATTGATATACATAAAGGAACTATGTCATGTCTTGACCTAACATTAGTATCCAATTCGATAGTTAGTTCTTGTAATTGGGGTGTGAGGGAAGAATCCACAATAGGACGTGATCACTATCCTGTTAGTACAATCATTAAAGATAATTTATTTAAACAAGATGAATTAAAAATAACAAGATGGTGTTTTAATAAAGCTAAGTGGCAAATTTTTAAAACAATATGTGAGCAAACAAGTCACTTAGTAACATTAAAAGGAAATATAGATGAGTGTACTAAACAGGTAACGGAACATATACTTAATGCTGCAGAAATAAGTATTCCAAAAACAATTATTAAAGGGAAGGAAAAAATTGTGCCATGGTGGAATGAGGATTGTAGCAGAGTGATTAAAGAACGAAATAAAGCTTTTAAAAATCTACAGAAAAATTTAACAGGAGAAAATCTTATTAAATATAAGAAGAAAAGGGCAGAGGCTCGTAAAATAATCAAAGAGGCTAAGAAGGAAACTTGGAGAAATTATTGTTCTTCCATAGGAGCAGAAGTAAAACTACAAAATGTTTGGAAAATGTTTAAGAAAATGGGTGGGAATAGAAGTCAAGTTAAAATTCCAGCATTGGTTAGAGGTCAAGAAATTGTGGTATTAAATAAAGATAAGGCAGATGTTTTGGGTGAGGCTTTTGCAGCAGTGCATAGTGGGGAGCATTTAGGAAATATACATAGAAATCAAAAAGAACAAAAATTAAAAGAATATAATGATATTTATGAAAAGAAAGATAGATCGGTTTCAGCATTAGATGAAGAAATAAGTATGAATGAAATAAAAACAGTTATTAAAGATACTGGATATTCAGCTCCAAGGGAGGATAATTTATGCTATGCAATGTTTAGAAGGTTACCGGAAGCAACATTGAATTTAATATTACAATTTTTTAATAAAATTTGGAGAGAAGGTGAAGTTCCAAAGAAATGGAAAACTGCAATAATCCTCCCATTTAATAAACCAGGAAAAGATTATTCAGATCCAAATAATTACAGACCAATAGCATTGACATCTCACTTATGTAAATGGATGGAGAAAATATTAATAAAAAGATTGGGGTATATGTTAGAGCAGAGGCAGATAATAAGTAGTTATCAATGTGGATTCAGAACAGGAAAGTCTACTATGGATTAGTGAGAATTAGTAATGATATAGAAAAAGGATTAAAAATGAAAGAATTGATAGTAGCAGTATTCTTTGACATTGAAAAAGCGTATGACTCAATGTGGAGGGAAGGTTTATTGATAAAGTTGGAAAATATGGGAATAGGGGGAAGAATGTATAACTGGATAGCAAGTTTCTTTACAGAAAGGAAAATTAGAGTTAACGTTGGGGATGAATACTCAAGAGATTTTAAAGTAGAAAACGGCACTCCTCAAGGAAGTGTAATTAGTCCTTTACTTTTTAACATTATGATTAATGATATATTTTTAAATCTAGATGAATGCATTAAATCAGCACTTTATGCAGATGATGGAGCTATATGGATGAGGGGAAGGAATGTCCCACATTTAGCTAAAAATATTAAAAGAGCTGTTAATAAAATAGAAAAATTGTCATATGAATGGGGATTTAAATTGTCAGTAAGTAAATCCTGTTATATGATTTTTACTAATAAAAGGAATATTGATATAGGAGAGATAAAGTTATATGATCAACCTATAAAAAGAGTAGATGAATTCAAATATTTAGGATTATGGCTAGATAGTTCATATACATGGAAAACGCGTATTAAGCAGCTAGAAACAAAATGTAAGAAAGTAATAAATCTCATGAAAGCAGTGGCTGGGAATGATTGGGGGGCTGATAAGCAGTCATTATTGAATATATATAGAGCTCTTATGAGATCAGCAATAGATTATGGTTGTATAGTATATGAAGCAGCAGCAAAAACATCATTACAAATTGCAGATAAATTACAATATAGGGCATTAAGAATAGCTACTGGAGCAACTAAGACTACTCCTATTAACGCTCTTTTAGTAGAGGCTGGAGAAACTCCGTTAGAAATAAGACGGATCAGAATATCACTGTCATATTGGATCAGAGTTAAAAGCAGTAGTGAAGGAAATCCAGCAAAAAGCATATTAAAGAATTGTTGGGAATATTCTAAATTCACAAGAAAGGGATTTGGATGGAATGTGAATGAATGGGCAAAAATGTACGAGCTGGAGGATAAGACATTCTCACAAAATAATCCAATTAGTGCTGTGCCACCATGGTTGTTTCCAGAAACAAAAGTTGACTTAAAAATACATGAAATGAAAAGAGAATGGAAACATAATGAAGTTGGGGTTAAATCTAGCATATATATCAGACAATCGTTTTATAGTTTTTTTAAAATATACACAGACGGGTCAAAAAATTCAAAGGGAAATGTGGGTATAGGGATATTTATCCCAGAGTTTAATATATGTATATGTGAAAGATTAACAGACCTTTTATCTATATACACAGCAGAAATGGTTGCAATTATTTTTAGTTTACAGTGGGTGGAGGAGGTTAGACCGGATAGGGTGGTAATTTGTACAGATTCAAAAGCTGCAATAGAAAGCATTCATTCAGGAGGAAATAGTAGGAAAGACCTGGTAATAGAAATTTATCAGAGTTTATATAGGTTATATAGGTATGGAATAGAGGTTCAGTTCTGTTGGGTACCAGCACATGAAGGGGTGAAAGGAAATGAAACAGCAGATAAGCTAGCAAAAAAGGCTTTAGGAAAGCAGAATAAAGATCAGATTTCATTTGGGAAAGGGGAAGGTAAATCAATAATTAAAAAGAAAGAAACAGAAATATGGCAAAAAATATGGGATGAAGATGAGAAAGGAAGAAGATTATATAGGGTTCAAAAATCTGTAATATGGAAAAATTATGGAAAAAGAAGCAGAAGGGAAGAGATAATTTTTACTAGACTAAGAACTGGACACACATACTTGAATGAGTTTTTGTATATAATAGGGAAGAGAAATAATGATATATGTGAGGGTTGTGCAGAAAAAGAAAATGTGGATCATGTCGTGATGAATTGTATTAAATATGCAATGGAAAGAGAGAGGATGAGGAAAGTAATTATGGAAACAGGGAGAGATTGGAGTATTAAAGGAATTTTAGGGACAGATGGAGATAGGGAAGAAAATATGGAAATTAATAAAGCATTGTTTTTATTTTTACATAACACAAAATAAAAAAATAGAATATAGTAGGTGGAACCATAGAGCTACACACTCATGTACAGTAGGTGGCGGTATGCACCTATAAGTTGTTTGCAATCCGCCAATAAAAGGAAAAGAAGAAGAAGAAGAAGAAGAAGAAGAACGAAACCTACAGCAGGGGGAAGGCTGACAGACCCGAAGGAGGCGGACTGTGGAACAAAACTGCGCGACAATCTCCATTTTATTTCAGGAGCTCATCCATCCTATACCAGGACTTTACTTTGGACCTTAACACGGAGCAACGAGAAGCATGGGTCTGCGTGAGTAGCTTTTCTTTAAATACATCTTTATTCATTAAATATTTGTTTCAATATATTTTTCTTAAAACACATACTGAGCTTCAGTTTGGTGCTAATTATTTTTCACTCTTTATTTTAGTGACGGCGGCAGCCATTGCTGCAGTCGGCGCAGGTAAGAATCTACAGAAAGTTTTGATTATTACTCTACAATGCAGTTTGTTTTTATGGCATGATTTAAAGCTCAGATGGCGATGCATACATTTCCCTCTTGTCCCCATCAGGTGGCGCGGTTGTCGCTGCACCGGTAGTTCTGGGAGCCATCGGCTTCACCTCCACCGGAGTGGCGGTGGGATCCTACGCTGCCAGCATGATGTCTGCAGCAGCCATCGCGAACGGAGGAGGGGTGGCAGCAGGAGGTCTGGTGGCTGTTTTACAATCTGCGGGTATGTTGTTGCAGAAAATTTATAAAACTGCGCATATGTAGTGGAGAAGTTGGTCCACGACTTGTTGGTAACGAATGCACAGATCTGTATGAACATGCATACAGAAATTCAGTGTCTGGGAACTCTGTTCCACCTTAAGGATGTTTCTTTATCATGCCATAATCCATATCCTTAAATCTGGCTTTCAGCTACTTTTATTAGAACCTCAAGATAAGTTTTGGCAAGGAGTCACTTCCTAGGATAGTTTAAAAGGTTGCTTCAATTCAAACCACGGCACCGATGTTGGAGAAAAGGTAGAAACACCTTGAGATCAAAAGCTGGACTGAGAAATAATTTATTTTATTTCTGGAGCTAAATCTCCTCTTCCTGGATGTGGTTATAATTGTATTAACGATCCCATTCTGAACATAGCAGGCAAATCCAACCCACATCTGATCCTTTAGCACATATCCATTTTTTTTTTTTTTTTCAGAGATGCTAGTATCTGCGTTTCGTGCGATAATCAGTTTTGGGTATTATTTTTGGATTGTTCAATTGACACAGAAATGGAGACTTAAAGGAGGAGAAAAGGAAGGAAGGGAGAGAGGGGAGGAAAAACATTAAAAGGGACAGAAGAACTTTTAGCTCGCCGTCTGCTCTGTGCTTGGCTCTCTCTCTCTCTCTCTCTCTCTCTTTCTGCCTCCTCCCCTGCCCGCCCTCAGTAGATCTTCAGTGTTATAGTTGGCTGGCTTCTGCAGCTGAGCGTCTCATGAAGTATGAATAGACAGAGCCAAAACTATTTTTTGTGTTCTTGCCACCCTGACTACAACAACAACATTCTCTGTTCTTGTGGAGTATGTACAAGCGTAGGTTCGCCTGTATGGAAGTAATATTAATATCTTGGAGTGATCCTGCTCCCCCATCTGGTAGAGAGCTAAAGATTAGTAATGGCAAAGAGGCCTTCCCAGTGCCGGCGCCACGCCTTATCCGCACTTCGCACTGTGCATAGGGCAAAGTTTTAGGGGCACTAAATGAAGTCATGAATTGATAAATGGAAAACAGCTAAAGCTGTTACTTTTTTCTATGTGCAACCCACAAACATTCTTCCATAATTTCTGGAGCTTATCTGGACTGTAGTTTGAACCTAATTTTGTTTTCTCTTTCAGCCAAAAGAAGATCCACTGTACATTGAATCATTTTCTTTTTAAATTAAAGAATGAATGACGGCTAATAAATTAAATTTAAGTATTTTTAGAGTATGTTTTATTAATCTGTGTTTACTTAACTTCTTGCTGCACACTTCAGAGCTTGTCTGTTTGATTCTCTGGACAAAACTAATAATATTGTGTGGCTTTCTGCAGGTGCTGCTGGTATCTCAGCGACCACCTCTGCAGTTGTGGCTGGTGTTGGAGGTGCTGTTGGAGCCGCTGTAGGGAGAATATTCAGATGAAAGGAGAAGAAAAATAGTGAAAAAAAGTGTCATTAACTGGTATGACATGAACTGTTTTGTTCAACAAAGTTGTCTTAGTATTGTCTGTTCTTTATTAATTTACTGGTTGGATAAACTAAGATCATCATCGGTTAATTGATGTTGAAGCTACAGTTAAAAAATAACAGCACAAACTAGCTACTTTTAATTATTTTGCATTACATTTCGGCTTCTCCCTAGACACTAAATTGGTTGTATGTTTACTGGCCTTGTGAATTTATTTTATCTTGAAGTGAGGCAAAAAGTCCAAAATATAAAACACCTTGTTTTATGGTCACTAATATGTTGTGCAATGAACACATAATTGTCGTACATTTACAAGTCTCTGGTTTTCATTGAGTACTTGACAAAGGATAAATTGTTTTAGTTCATTAACTCTGTTTCAGTGTTTTTAAACATATTTGCACTTGCACTTTGTTGAGCTTTCAATAAAGGTCTTAATGTGTGTAATCAAATTACTTTTCTCTTAAATCATTTTTTTCTTTGAATAAATCTAATTCCATCTTAACTGAGTTTTTTTTATTTAGCTCCTTATCACATATCTACAACAGTTTGCGTGCCTCAACATAAACACATATGGAACGTTAGTCGAGATTAGATCATGTTTTATGTGAATGAGAACAAAAAGCCTAGATGATGCTTAAAGACCTGCTGCACATGAGTAAGTATATTTTATGTGCTGTACGTTTTACTTCCTTCTGGGCATGAGTGTTTAATCGGTTGGTTGTGACAAAAAAAAAAAAAAAAGAAACGTTGATTCTGGATTATGCTGCCACCAGTGCAGACAACTGGATTGACACATGTAGACCAACAGGGGTCCAGATGTTTGGAACAATTTATAGGGGCCAAATCTGGGAGATTCATTAATCCTACAATCAAACAGTCGATTTTTTCCCCCCAGCACTTCATGGTTACTTTCTGTGATTTACCAAGTACTCTTAACGGGGCTTTCCTGGAAGTTACCAGATAATTTCCCAATAGTCACTTGCCACTTTCTTGTTCCAGATAATTCATATATTAGCAGCTGTTGTCTTTGAGTTTACAGGTTACTTGTCTTGACTTTTCTAGAACATATTCCTGAAACTTTCACGAACCTTACTAATTATTTTCCCCCAACCTT